>NW_007026238.1:146482-154244 GCF_000164805.1 Carlito syrichta
TCAATGTTTGTATACCTAACCCTGAATTGTACCCCACATCCTTATAATAAAAATTAAATTATGGTGACAGAAGGTGTTAGGATTTGTTTTTTTGCATTGTTTTTTAATGCTTTTACTTAAGAAAATAAAATTTGACAGCCTATAAAAAAGATATTTTGAGAGAGAGAAAGAAATCACACACGTAACTTTTATTATATTGTCACAAATATTATATTTTATTATTAGTTATAATTGTAAATCTTACTGCACCTAATTTATAAAGTAAATTTTATCATAGAAACCCATGTATAGAAAAAAGACACTATATGTAGGGTTTAGTACTATTCACACTTTCAGGCATCCACTGGATATCTTGAAACGTATCTCCTAGAGATAAGGGAGGACAACTGCAATGTGTTTTTTTCTCTCTGGTTTCATCTGAAAGTTTCTTTTTGTCTTTGATTTTTCAGCAGTTTGAATATTCCTAGCAGTGTTTTTTGGTTTTGCTTTGTATTATCCTGTTTAGTGTTTTCTGAGATTCCTGGATCTGTGGTTTGGTATCTGTCACTAACTTGGAACAATTCTTAGTCATTATTTCTCCAAATACTTCTTCCACTACATTCTCTTTGTCTTTTCCTTCTAGTATTCCTATATATGTATATGTTAGCAAGTTTAATATTATCCCACAGCTTTTTGATGCTTTTTTCTATTGTTTTATTTCCTATCTTTCTCTCTTGGAGTTTTAGTTAGGGTACCTTCAAGTTGACCGATTCTTTCTTAGGCTATGCTGAAGGCATTCTTTACTTCTGTTACTTTGGGGTTTTTATTGCTATATCATAGTTGCACATATTTTGTGGATACATGTAATATTTCGATACATGTATAGAATGTGTAATGATAAAATCAGGGTAATTGGGATATCTGTCACCTCAAACATTTACCTTTTATTTGCGTTGAGAACATTACAATTCTTTTAGCTACTGTGATGTTATATTTAACTTATATTTTGAAATAAATTATTATTAACTTTAATTTCCCTACTGTACTATCAAACAGTAGAATTTATTCCTTCTACCCAATTGTATTTTTGTACCCATCAACCAGCCTGTCTTCATCCATTTCTAGCATTGCAATTAATACTCTCTTATAGCTTTCATCTCATCACGGAAATCACCTGTGTATTGTCTATCTTTCCCATCAGAGACTTTAATATATTAATTATAGGTATTCTAAATTCTCTATTAATTCCATGACCTGTGTCATACCTGAACCTCATTCTGATCATAATTTATCTTGTCAGATTGTATTCTTGTTGCCGTTTGATAAGCATTATAAATTTTCATTGCAAGCTAGACGTCTTATATATGACAGCAAATACTGAGATAAGCACTTTTTATGATTGGAGATAAGTATGCATTTGCTTATGTTAGGCCTTTAATATGAGGGTTTGTGTTAATCTAGTCAGGAACTGGACTGTGTTTGATGTTTGCTGTTTCTATGGTTACCAGAATTGGAGATTATTGTTGATAATAGGCAGCAGAGACTTCCAGTCCTTCTAGTGATACTTTATTTTTGTCTCTCTGATTGGCTTGGGTCTTTTCTTTGTACTGCTCACCAGACAGAATTTTTATCGTACAGCTGTCTAGACAAATTCCCCTGTTACCTTGCTGATCATGTAGTATTGGGAAGGAGGACAATCTCTGGTATTCTGACTAAGCATTTGTCCCAGCCCCACTCCTCAGCTATCCACCAGTGTCCTCAAGTTACAGTTGTAGCATTCTGTTCCCCACCGATTAGGGTTTTTTATTTTTTCACTTAAAGGGTAATTAAGAAAAGGGTCTGGGCAGAGGTTTGGTTATTACCTCTAACCTGTCCCCACCCAAGCTGCGATGATATTCCACAAGAATCCTGGCTACAAGCTTCAATAACCTTTCGCTATAGATAAAGCCTTTTGTTATACAGGGGAAATGAAGGATGGGTCTGAGTGGATTTCACATCAGCTTCTGCTATTTTCATTCCCTAACAACAACCACAGTTGGGGGAGGCAAGGGGGGGGCTTTTGCTGAATTCTACCCTATCTTCCCTGTGAGTTCCTGGAAGAAAGGGCTGCAGAGGGTAAAAACCTTCTACATCTGCTTCCCCAATGGCTTCACCCTCTTCCTCTAGCCCACACCCAAGTTTTAGCAGTTTGTTAAAAATTTCTTTTTTGTTTCAATCCATTCCTCCTGCTGTAATGAAGTACCAGAAGCTAGGTAATTTATGAAAAATAGAAATTTATTTCTTACAGTTCTAGAAGCTGGGAAGTTCAAGATTGGGGTGCCGACAGGTTTGCTACCTGGGCAGGTTTGCTATCTGGTAAGGGTCATCTCTGTTTCCGAGATGAGGCCTTTTGCTGAATCCTCCAGAGGGCTTGACACTATGTCCTCACACAGCAGAAGAGACAGAAGTTGCCAAAAGAACCTAGCTAGTTCCTGTGAGCTTTCTTATAAGGACACTAATGACCCCCAAAGGCTCCACCTCCTAATGCTATCACATTGGTGGTCAAGTTTCAACATATGAATTTTAAAAGGGCACATTTGGGTCACAGTACAGTTTAATCTCCCCATCAGTTTCTATGGCATCCAGTTTTGTGTGCCTCAGGTACACATATGCTTGAGTCCTATTTAACTCTGTAGGTACCTGTGTCTTTCCAGAATTCAATTTAGGTACTCACTCTGTGATCTCAGTTTCTGATGGTTTTAAGAAAAGATGTTAATTTTCAGTTAGTCTAACTTTTTCTTGTTGTAGATTGGAATGACATTCTTTCCAACTGTCTAAATCTCCAAACAGAAGCCAGAAGTCTGGTCAACTGATTTTTCATAAAGCAAAAATGCAATTCAATGGAGAAAGATAGGTTTTATCAATAAAAGGGTCTGGGTCAATTGGGCATCTCTATACAAAATGTAAACCTTGATACATACCTCACAACTTTACAGAAATTAATTCAAAATGCATTGTAGGCCTAAATGTAAGATGATAGCACACCAAAAATATGATTTAAAAAAGAAAAACTTATAAACTAGACTTTACCAAAATTAAATACTTTGCTCTACAAAATACACTGTTATGAAGATGACAAAACAACTTATACAATGGAAGAAAATATTTTCAAGTCACATATCTGACAAAGAACTTGTACATAGACTCTTGTATATAAAGACTCTTAAAACTCAACAATCAGAAAATTAATAACTCCATTTGTTAAATGAAAAAAAGAATTGAATAGACACTTCACTGAAGAAGAAATACAGATGACAAATAAACATATGAAAATGTGCTCAATATCTTAGGCATTAAAGAAATACAATTTAAAACCACAATGAGATACCACTATATGCCTATTAGAATCCCTAAAAATAAATAAAACTGACAATATCAAGCACTAAGAAGAACGCAGAGCTACAGACACTCTCATTCACTATTGGGAGAATACACAATGATATAGCCACATTGGAAGTTTGTCAGTTTCTTATACAGTTAAACATGTACTTACCACGTGACCTAGTAGTGCCCTAGCTAGTATTTATTCAAGCAAATTGAAAATTTATATCCACACTAGCAATTGTACTCCAAAGTTTATAGTATGTTTATTCATAATCACCCAAACATTGGGTTAACGGAAAAACAAACTGTAGTGTATATACTCAGTAATAAAAGAATGAACAGTGATATACAATTATAGAGCAAGTATATCAAGTGGAAAAACCTTAAATGCAGTTTGCTAAATCAAATAAGCCAGACCCAAAAGACTATATGTTGTGTGATTTCATCTATATGATATTCTGGAAAAGGTAGAACTATAGGTATAAAAAAAAAACCCCAGATAAATGGTTGCTAGGTATTGGAATGGGAGAGAGGCTTACTACAAATGTCTACACAAGAAATTTTTAGAAAGATAAAACTATTAACAGACAAGGCTGGGTGAGGAGTATACAGGTATTCTCTGAATTATCTTTGCAACCCTTTGGTAAATCTAAAATTGATTTTTTAAAAAGGGTTTGAAAACAAAAACAGTGGTTGGGCTCAGTGTCTTAGCCTGTAACCACAGCACTTTGGGAGGCCGAGGTGAGTGAATTGCCTGAGCTCCCGGGTTCAAGACCAACCCAGGCAGCTTGGCAAGACCTTGTCTCTACAATAATCAAAAAATTAGCTGGGTGTGGTAGCACACGCCTGTAGTTCTGGCTACTTGGAAGGGTGAGGTGGAAGGATCGCCAGAGCCCAGCAGGTTGATGCTGGGGTGGCTGTGAGCATGCCACTGCACTCCAGTCTGGGTGACAGAGCAAGACTCCGACTCAAAAAATAAAAAGAAAGAAAGAAAGAAAAACAAAACAAAACAAAAACAGTAAGTCTTACCCCTATAACTGATAAGATAAAATGAAATAAGAGAATTACAGACTGAGAAATACAGAGTATGGATAGCTTAACTAATTTATGCTTTAAATTGTTCAGAGGACATAGAGCATTAATTGCCAGTTTTTAAAAACTCATGATGATCAAATAATATAAGGAAATAAAGAATAAAGTATCTATCTTTTGGAAAATGTAATAAGTTAACATTGGAACATGGATATTTATTCTATAATCAGAACACTATTTTGCATGAAAAGAGCAAAAATGTTTACTAACTCTTGTATCGGTTTTCCTCAAAAGGTGTACAATTCGAGGGAATAAAAGCAACCTGATTTTTTTTCTTGAAGTCAATAAGAACTATTTTTTTGTTGTTTTGTGTTTTTTTTAATTTTAGCTTCAGGGACTACGTGTGCGGGTTGGTTATACAGGCATGCTGCGCGATGGTGAGGTTTAGACTTCTACTGAACTTGTCACCCATATAGTGAGCATGGTACACAGTAGGTAGTTTTGCAATGCTTGCCTCTCTCTCCTTCCCCAATTCAGAGTCTCCAGTGTCTCATCTTTATGTCTGTATATACCCAGTGCAAGGGACATCATTTCGTTATTTTTATTGCTGCATAATATCCCATGGTGTATATATACCACATTTTTAAAATCCAGTCCAGTGTTGATGGGCAACCAGGTTGGTCCCATGTCTTTCCTATTGTGCACAGTGCTACAATAAACATATGCATGCAAGTGTCTTTTTGGTAGAACAATTTATGCTTTTTTGTATGTATGCTCTGTAATGGAATTGCTGGGTTGAGTGGTAATTCTATTTTTAGTTCTTTGAGAAATCTCCAAACTGCTCTCCTCAGGGCTGAACTAGTTTACATTTCCACCAACAGTGTATGAGCATTCTCTTTTCTCTGTGACCTTGCCAACATCTGTTGTTTTTGACTTATTAAAAATAGCCATTCTGACTGGCATGAGATGGTGCCTTATTGTGGTATTGATTTGCATTTCTCTGATGATTAACGATGTTGAGCATGTTTTCATGTTTGTTAGCCACTTGTATATCTTCTTTTGAGAAGTGTATGTTCATGTCCTTTGTCCACTTTTTAGTGGGGCTACATCATACTAAATGGGAAAAAGTGGAAGCATTCTCCCTAAGAACTGGAATAAGACAAGGATGTCCACTCTTACCATCCTATTTAACATAGTATTGGAGGTCCTAGCCAGAGCACTCAGGCAAAAGAAATAAATAAAATGTATTCAAATAGAAAAGGAAAAAAATCAAATTGTCTCTTTTTACAGATGATCTGATTCTATATCTAGAAGCACTAAAGATTCCCATAAAAAGACTCCTGACTTGATAAGTGACTTCAGTAATGTCTCGGGATACAAAAGCAACATTCAAAAATCACTAGCACTTCTAAACACCAACAATATTCAAGTTAAGAACCAATCAAGGATACAGTCCCATTTACAATAGCCACAAAAAATAAAATAAAATAAAATATCTGGGAGTACATCTAACCAAGGTTGTGAAAATCTCTACAACAAAAACTACAAAACTCTGACAAAAGAAATCAAAGATGACACAAACAAATGGAAAAACATTCCATGTTCACAAATTGGAAGAGTTAAAATCATTAAAACTTCCATACTGTACAAAACAGTCTACAGATTCAACACAACCCCTATCAGATTGCCAGCATAATTTTTCACAGATTAGAAAAAACAATTCTTAAATTCAAATGGAAGCAAAAAAGAGCCTGCATAGTCACAGCAATCCTAAGCAAAAAGAATAAAGCCCAAAGAATCAAATTACTAGACTTCAAACTTCACTGCAAGGCTGCAATAACCAAGCAGCACGGTATTGGTACAAAAATAGACACATAGACCAATGGAACAGAATAGAGAACTCAGAATGAAACTACTCCCTTACAACCAACTGATCTTTGACAAAGTCAACAAAAATAAACATTGGAGAAAGGACACCCTATTCAATAATGATGCTGGGCAAACTGGCTAACCATATGCAGAAGAATGAAGTTGGACCTTGGCTATTACCATATACAAAAATTAACTCAAGGTGGAGTAAAGACTTAAATGTAAGACCTCAAGCTATAAAAATCCTAGAAGAAAAACCTAGAAATCACTCTTCTGGACATTGGCCTAGACAACAAATTTATGACCAAGTCCTCAAAAGCAAATGTAGTGAAGACCAAGAGTGACAAATGAGACATAATTAAACTAAAGAGCATCTGCACAGCAAAAGAAACTATCAAAAGAGTATATAGACAACCTACAGAATGAGAGAAAATATTTGCAAACTATGCATCTGACAAACAGCTAATAATCCAGAATCTATAAATAAATCTTAAACAAATTGACAAGGAAAAAAAAAATATTGAGTGCTCTTGAGAAAAAATTGGGATGTGTTTTAATCTATGTATGTTGACAAATATGTTACGTTATTTTTGTAATCAGTGTGCCCCCATGCAACCAGCATGGAGAGCAAAATGAGGTTGGCTTTCTTTTAAAATTTAAATTAAGTGACTCACTCCATGCAGCTTGTTGGGACCCCCCCACTTGTGAAGAGGTTTTTCTTGCCTCTCTGGGATCCTGCCAGATATGAAGATTCCCAGTTTTACAGCCTTTCTCTATCCCAAGTCCTGGTGCCTAGGATTTCTAGAAGAGGAAACCAGACATCTGCCCCACTAGGCTGAAGATACTTGATTTTCAGCCCTGGTTGCTGTCACTGTCAACTGATATCCTTTTTGAAACAGGCAATCCTACCACTTTCGTACCATTGTTGTTCTCTGACAAACAGTCTGTGTCAACAGTTCTCAAGGAACAGTCGCCTGACCAGCAGCATTAAGACTACCTGGAATATTCTTCAGAATGCAACCTCTGAGCCCCACCCCAGACCTACTGAATCAGAAAACTCCTTGGTGGAGCCCAGCATCAAGCCCTCCAGGTAATACTGATGCATGGCCGGCTAAAGACTAAGAACCACTAATCTCTGGTGGCCTGGGCACAGACACACACAAAACTTTGAGGACCTAGGAGTCAAGTCTAAAAGTAAGAACTTCAGTAGCCAGGGCATCTCCTGTCCTTCTGGTCTGCCACTGAACTCTCTGGCTATGGGAATAAAAGAGAAAACTGCTTTCTCCTTTAAAAATCTAGTTTTAACTATGGTAGCTCCATGTCATGGTAGGTTTGTTCTTTCTATTGGATATTGCTTTAGCTACAAACACATAAGTGCATATACTATGCGCGTGTGTACGCACACATGTGCCCACACACACGCACAGTAATATACCTCAAAGAATGCCATGGAGCCATGATCAAGGGATCCAGAGAGTTTTTTGTTTGGTTGGTTTGGTTTTTTTTTTTTTTTGAGTTG
>NW_007026238.1:154443-203649 GCF_000164805.1 Carlito syrichta
GATCCTTGTGCTTCAGCCTTCCGAGTAGCCAGAATTACAGGCGCGCGCTACCATGCCCGGCTAATTTTTTGATTTTATTGTAGAGATGAGGTCTCTCCTGCCCAGGGGGGTCTCGAACCCGTGGGCTCAGGCTGAGCCACTGAGCCCGGCTTTTTTTTCTTTTATTTTTTTAAGCACAAGCTGTGCCTAGAACTCCTCTTTCTTTCAACCTCATTGTCATAAGAATAGGTGCAGTAACCAACCTGAATCCCAAGCCCCACCCTGATTTTCTCTCCCAGACAAATGACTCCTAAGCTGAAAATTCTCTAAATTTTTCTGAAAATAGACGTATACATCTTTAACTTTTTTCTTACAACTTAGGGGAAAATGTCAATAAGAAAATTGGCACTGCTTTTTGGCCACTGAAATGTTACTATCTGGTGTCGTTTGAGACGTAGCAACATGGAGACAGCTTTCTGATCTCTTCCTGAAATTCTGAAATTAGAGCACAGCCCATCTCACGAAGCCAGATGGGCGGCGTGTGAACTGTGCACTCGCCCCTCATAACTCATCATCACTCTGCAGTGAAGGCAAAGCAATTTTCCACAGCAAGTGGCCTCAGTTTTTCGTGACAAAAAAACTACAGAGAGTCTCCAAGCCTAACCCATGATCACATTCTGGGTAAATTGCGTGCACTGAAGCACCCATGTAACAGAGGGGTGTTTTCAGGAACTTCCCTGGCGATCAGCACCTATCACATTATAATTTGGTTGATTTCCTGAGCCTCAGGCCCCAACCCTCTCCTGTTTCAAGAGAAACAAAGGTGGTAGCATCTTGAGGCTTAAATCCAGTCCCCAGGACTGTGGGCCAGAAAGTCTGGGTTCAACACTTACCTCTCTACTTCTGATCCCTTCCTCAAATTACTTATCATCTCTCATTCTGTTTTCTCATTCAGGGAGAGTTGGTGATACCCATGTGGTCGGGCCGTGGTGAAGATATGTGAACAGTGTATAAGACTGCCCCTGGTGAGCTATGAGGTGCTTCATAGACATAAGAACTAGTCATTACGCCTCAAAAGCAAGGCACACGCTGTCTACACCCTATCTATCTCCACTGATTAGGTATGGTCAGGGGCTCCAAGCCTCATATTGTTCACATCCATTAGAGCCTCTCTTGCAATTTGGCCTCCTGGGAAGCTGGTGCTCTTATGTGAAATATCTGTGCTTAAATTGGTTCAAAGATACTTGTTCCAGAATTCGTTGTGGTCCTTCACTCATTTCAGTCTCTCAGTTAAAGGCGCATTTATTTTCACTCTATCCTCAGACCAGGACTCTAGCAGCGTCCCCCGCATTGGTCATTCGCCGGGGGATCACCACCTAGAAGATGGCCTGACAGCAAGGCTTCCACTGCCGCTGCCTGCTTATCTAGCCCTGTCACCTCCTCCAAATTGTCCTTGGCTCTCTGGAGCTTAAGGGAGCAGAAGAGAGGATTAAACACTTAGAATTATCCCTTCTAATCTCCACCTGTCCATTAAATCCCTGTGTGCCTCTCGGGCCACTGACTCAGCTTCTCTGTGCTTCAGTCCTCAAGGCTGTGATTAGAGATAATGTCACCAGTGAACATTCTTGGGACTTTGTGAAATTGAAGTCATAAAATGTAAAACATTTTACAGATGTCTAGAGCTTTAGAAGGGATGCAGAAATGAGGCCAGTAGAATTAGCATGCCAACTTGAAATTTACTTTTTGAGCATTTTACTTGTAAAAAAAAAACCCCTACATGTTTTAAATCTTAAATCAAAATTTTAATATTTCACCCTTTTAAATTTTCTCCCAGCATTTGATCCATAGGGTAGATGAGACTGTATCTATCTGGACATTTATGAAAATGAGATCATATTTACTTGAATATTTTTAAGGATTGGCAAGGTCATATTTATGTAAATATTTAAATACTATTTGGGCAGTATCTCAGTATAGCTGCTTGGGATTCAGAGATGAATGAGAAACATCCATTGCATATTAGGATTTGACCAATTGCTGGAAGCAGGTTGTTATGAACTGAATGATTGTTTCCTCTCTCTCAAATTCTTATGTTGAAGCCTTAATTCAATATGATAGTATTTGGAGATGGGGCTTGGGGGAGGTGACTAGGTTTCGGTGAGTTCATGAAGGTGGGGTCCCCATGAAGGGAATAGTGTCCTTATAAGAAGAGGAAAAGACCAGAGCTTTCTCTCCTCACCACAATGTAAGGACACATCTAGAAGGTGGTGGTCTACAGGCCAGGAAGAGAGCCCTGATCAAGAACCACTGATATTGGCACCTTAGTCTTAGACTTCCAGCCTCCAGAACTATGCGAAAAATAAATATCTGTTGTTTAAGCCACCCAGTCTGTGGTGTTTTCTTAATAGAGCCTGAGCAGACTGACATGAAATTATATAAAATTCCATGTATTATATGGCATCAGTGTAGACATATCCATACCACAGATATATCCAAGTACAATGGAAAAACAAAGGAAGGAGCAACTTCATTGCCCAGGTGAGATCACAGGTAGCTTCACCAAAGAGGCAATATTTAAACTGAGACTTGAATTCATTTATTTATTGAATATTTATTGCTCACATATGGATTGAATTTCTACTATGTGCTTGGCACTATTTTAAGTGCTAAGATTACGGACATAAACATACAGATCAAAATCCCTGTTCTAGTGCAGTTCACGGCCAGAGGATGTGAGTGAAGACATAGTGCATGCAATTATGCAAGGAATGAGATGACTTGGGTATCTGAAGCAGCCAGTGTCTGAGGGGCATGGTGAGGGACAGGGCAAGGAAAGGCCACATTGGGATGGACCTTCTTTCAGGGACCCTTCAGGTTTATTTTCTTGACTACAAATATGCAAATGTTAGATTTGCTGGACGGTGTTGAGATTTATGATGCTAGAGTTCTGGTTGCAAGAACTTTTTCATATTGAATTTCCTTTAGGAAAAGTCATTTGGATTTGCAAGTCTAAAGCTCTCTGCCAACTTCTTTTCTTCACCAAATTGCTTGTTATAAATGTTACAGTTGTAGAGTTTATTAGATGTGGAGACATCACCATAAAGCAGGACAAACTGTGCTGTGCACATTCATCTATTTTAGGACGGAGTAAGCTTAGCTGCATGCTTGTTTTGTTACATATCTGTTCCTCCACTACACTGTGTGCCTACAGGCAGGTGTTGGTTTATGAGTTGATCATTGAATTCCAGGCATGAAACCTGATACCTGGCTCATAATAGCTGATCAACAACTAATATGCAGTATTAAAGAGTTTACTAATAATGCAATAATTATTCATTTCTGTAGAGCTGCTTTATTTTATTAACTTTAAATATACTGTATACCTGAAGAGTTATATAAATCATTTTAGGAAACCACTCTACTTTCAAGAAAATAGCATTATAAACAAAAACTTCTGATCCCTTCAGGGTTTATTCATCTCCCCCATGCCACCTCTTCCCTTCTTACACAGAAATCTGTCCTTTAAAACTACAAGGATCCTAGGGGGAGAGTTTGTGCTGATGAGAGAGATTTTGGAATCCGATAAAAAAGATAAAACTGAAACTCGAATGAAACTGAACAACCACACAAACAAAAACATATTTAAAAAGAAGTTTGCATTACACACTTGGAACAGGGCCCATGCAGCCCAACTCTGGCCTGGAATCACTTTCACAGACCAAGCACAAAAACTAATGGAAACATTACCAGACATTTTTTCCATCTTCAGATGAATCTGAAAGGGGACACAATGACTAACCACAGCACATCCTCTCAGTATTCTGCTTCCCCCAACATCTTTCTCCTCATCTTTGTCTCCTAGCTCAGTGGCCCCAAAGTTGCCTCACCCCTTTTCCCAAGCTCCCCAAAGGCCCCCTCCCAGCCTGCCTGTACCTTGCTTTCTTCCTCTTGCAGCTTTCTTCACACCTTTTTGTTTTGTTTTCCCACAGATAATATTTGTTCTTTCCAAAGCAACTCTCATTCACCTTCGCATTTCCAGTTTTGTTTTTATTTCCTCATCATTCTGATTAGTACAACCAAAGCCCAAGCACTATGCTGCAAGGCTCACTATATACCTTGGCAGATGCAGAGGGACTCAGGCTGTGAGGTCCTGGGTCTCCCTGATCTAAGGGCCATGTTTATTCGAAAATTTCTCATTTTCCCTCATTGTTTTATACTTAGATAACATAGTTTATTCTACAATGTGTTCATGGAGTTTTCAATAAGCTTTAAAACACCTTAGAGAATTTTAAGTTGCTATCTGATGGAATATCATCAATGAGGTTATTGTCATATGAATATACCCAGAGGAATCTTTCTATTGTGCAGAGAAAAAAATGAAGATAACAAACATATGCCATGTAAGATGGTTTCATTTAGCCCCAACACTATGCACTTGTTTTGCTTGCTGAAACTATTCTAATATCTATAGCCCCAAAGTTGCCTCACCCAAAAATACTTTTTTAAAAATATTGTCACTCCTTAAAAGATGCTCATCAAGTAAGGCATAACTGGGATGGAATTCAGGAACCAAAACTGATGTGGGATCAGAACTGGGCATGGTGGCATGCACCTTTAATCCCAGCACTTTGGGAGGCCTGGGTGGAAGAATCACTTGGGGCCAGGGATTCGAGACCAGCCTGGGCAATATGGAGAGATCACCCCCCCATCTCTATCAAAAAAAAAAAAAATTATGTGTGAGCAAATGAACATAGAGACTGGGGAAATTCTGAGCCAAGAACAGGAAGCAAAAAAAGACATGAAAAAGAAATAAAGAAAGAAAGAAGAAGAAACAGATGTTTAAAACAAGGCCCTTAGATCAGGGAGACCCAGGTTAAAATCCTGGACCTAGAACTTAACAACTGTGGGACTTTGGGCATGTCATTTTACAGTTCTGAAGCTCTGTTTCTTTACTGAAAAAATAATAGACTGATCTTAAACTGCTAAATGTATACAAGAGAAAGTGATTAACAAAGAGTTCAATACAAAGAAAGTGTTCCTTAAATATTAGTTATGATAATATATATTACTGTCAGAACTCAACTCCAGGCCTGTTTATTTCCAGGACAACGGGTTTTGTGTGGATTAACTTTGTAGAGTGTTTTATATTGTTTTGTGAGACCCTCAATTCTTAATCTAAAATTTCTCATTTTCCCTCATTGTATTATACTTAGATAACATAGTTTATTCTACAATGTTTTCAACGGAGTTCTCATGGAGTTTTCAATAAGCTTGAAAACACCTTAGAGAATTTTAAGTTGCTATCTGATGGATTATCATCGGTGAGGTTATTGTCATATGAATATACCCACACATCTGCATATATAGACACATTTTGTTGCATATGTGTGTGAATATGAATGGGCGTATATTTTTTAAACCTTAGGTTGCATTTTTATTTTTAAGTGGTCAACGTTTACCCAGTTTTCTAATAGTGTCATCAGGACAGACAGGCTTAGCTAAGGGCTTTCTAAGAGTGTGCCAAAGGCTTTTATATACATTTTTTCCATTTAACAAACCCTAGTGAAATAATAAGCTATACTCCAGGCAGACAGGGGAAGGTTTACGAAATTGTTATGATTTGTTTCTGAGATAGAGTACAAATTCCATGGTAATCTTCACCGAATTTTAATAAGGGCGAAAGGAAGACTTAATTAAGGAGTCCTTTGTGGCTTTTTTTAAAAGCCACAACCTCTGCAGGCACTTCTCCATACTGTCTTATCACTACAGCACAGGCATAGTTGTACCTTTATCATGGGCAGCAGGGGTGAGGCACAGAGACACATAAAAAGTAATGGTGATGTACTTACTTTTAAGGACACAACACTGTTTGCACTGTCTGGTCCTTTGTCAGGCATCTAAACTTGGATGGAGTTTCCTCTGTGCTTAGATGTGAGCAGCTATGTTTAAGCATGACTCCCTCCTAACCAGATTTTAAGAATCATGGCCACTGCACTTTAAAATGCAGTCTTTTTTCAAGAGCATACTTTTTAACTGGGATAGAGGCAAGGTTGTAAAATAATTTTGTTGTTGTTGTTGTTTCAAAAATTCAAATGGAGCCTAAATAACATTTAAGAGGGTTTAATTCCTGTTGCAATTTCTCCAGTTGCTTAGCCACTGGCTGCAACCAGTATGAAAGTTGTACAACTTGAATGTTTAATGATAAGAACTTGTTTTTTGAAAATTAGAGTACATCTATATGAAGGAATGCCTGTCACACAATTTTGAAAGTGAACTTGGAGAAGAATGTATATTATCCTGGAAAAAAGTCTATGTCGCAGTAGATGCAAGGAAAAAAGCCAGTAGAAATTCACATGCAGAGATTGATCTAGCTTTGCTTAAAACACAAATTGACAGAAGTTATGCTGAAATGTTAGTATTATGAATTTTTACTTTTTCTTATCTGCGTGTTCTGCATTATCTACAATGAACAGATATTCATTTTGTCATTATAAAAAAAGTCTTTAAAATGTAAGCTATGGTTCTAGTTATGGAGAAGATGAATTAAAGACACTCTACCCTGTCTCTCCCACTGAATGCACCTATAAAGCTTGGATAAAATGCAAGAGGGAGCTACCAGGGGATTCTAACATGGTGAGTAAAAGTAATAGAACATGAGGACAGATTGGATATTAACTACCTGGGTACAGGGACATAGATTCCTGCCTTATGTAAGGTACCATGCTAGACACCATAAGCTGTGTGTCTTTACTCTTGTGTCAAAGAGTGATGGCTGGTGGCAGTGTGGGTAGGGCAAGCATGACACTGGGGGACTATTCAATCTGTGATTGGTTGCCTGGTGTCTGCCATACACAGAGTCATTTTCTTAAGGAGATTACAATCTAGATAGAAACATTAAATTTTTTTTCTTTAAAAAACTTGTGAGTGAATCGGAAAATAGAAAGAAACTGACTTACTTTTGAGAACCTACAAATAGGTCCCATTTAATCTTCCACTTGCAAAGATGCAAGTGGGCCCTGTGCACAGGTTCCTTTGCTTCAGGGACCTCTGCACACCGCAGACCATTTCTCAGAAAAAGGCCCACGCACAAAGAAAAATAATTCTCAGAAGGGTTACTAGGTTACCCAAGTTTTTGATAAAACGGGCTGGGTTGCCAACTTGCTCCGTTTCATGTATTCCTTGTTTGAATGTGTAAGGTCATTGTCATCATGCTTTAGAAAGGATGGAGTAAGTAGAACCATCTGCTACAAAGAGCACTCCCCTTTGCCTTCCCACATGCAGACTGTTGATCAGAGAGAGATTCAAGTAAGCAGTCATACACGTTCTCACATAGGGCCAGGCAATGTGCTGCAAGGTTTACATGTATTAGCTTGTTTAATCTTCACAATACTATGTGACATTATTCTGATAGCCTCATTTCCATCATTATGAAAATGAGAAAGTGGAAATTCAGAGACATCAAGTTATTGCTCAAAGTCACACACTCCATAGGGACAGAACCAGGTCCCCTGACTCCCAGGTCCAGCCCTCTTCACTAGGCCACTGCCAAATGAGTAATAGTGAGGAAACATGTTCTGAAGGAGAATATGAAATTCAGGGTGTCCTGGGACACAATGGGAGTGGGATTTGGGTGGGACCTTGAAAGGAAGGCTTTTTATGGTCAAATGGAGGAATCATTGGAAGAACGGTGCATGGTGTTTGAGGAGAGTGAGGGAAGGGGTGATGCCAGGGCATTTCAGATCAGGTTTGGGAACCCAGATTGAGCTGTCGGTGGGTGGGGAACCCTTGAAGGACTTTGAACAAGAGAGTGAAATGAGCCAAATACTACCTATAACCTTCTAAAATAGAGTTATAGTCTCTGTTTTCAGTGGAGATCTGATAATACACACCATAATCTAAAGTGAGAAATGGGAGTACCTTGTATGACTTACAAAGAAATTTGCCAAAAACTCGACTGTGACTCTTCATGACTCATTTCTGGCGAGGTTCTAGCAGGTCAAAAGCAGAGGAGATTATTTTAAGGCAAAAGCTGTCAGCCTTTATAATGGGGCTGAGGTGTGAGGCTGTCAGCGTAAAGACGTGTTCGTACTGTCTGTGACTGTGGCAAAATGTGAGCCACATGGAGAGATATCTGTCTGGGTCCTCTTAATTCCATCCAAGAGAGCTGCCCTTAGTGAAGGGGAAGCCACTAGAAGCCTTGGATGCCCAGGGGCTGAGGAGAGAATCATGCTGTGAAGCCTAGAGTTAAAGGCTACTTCAAGGAATCACATGAAGGAGGGTTCTCTGAAGATCATGTTAAGTCAGCAGCCAGTTTTAACCACAGGCCAAGTCTGGAAAGCACAAGTTGAGAAAGAATTCCTGCCCCTTATGTCCCCTCCTTCCCTCACACTGACTTAACAGGCAGACTGGTGAGTAGGGGAGAAGGTAAAGTGGCTCAACCACCTCCTAATGCGAGTGAACAGCCTGCAATGGGACCAAGTAGGAGAAGAAGAAATCTTTAGCTTTGTCTAAGGATGGAAGTTTTAGTGATTGTGATGGTAATTTTATGCATCAACTTGGCTTTGTCATGGTACAATGGTCAGACAACAGTCTAGGTGTGTCCATAAAGGTGATTTTTAGATGAGATTAACATTTAAACCAGTAATCTTTAAATAAAGTAGATGGCCCTTCATAATGTGGGTGAGCATTATCCAATCCATTGCAGGCCTTGAGAAAAAGACTGCAGTCTCCTGAGAAGGAGGAAATTCTGCCTTCAGACTGCCTTTGGACTCTCAGTCTCCAGCCTGCTGGCCTGCCCTACAGATTTTAAATTTACCAGCCTCCATAATTGCATGAGCCTATTTCCTAAAATAAATAAATCTCTGCCTCTCCATGTAAATATGCAAGGGGGTACCCCCAGAGCCCCAGAATTCATTTATTAAAAATTGAGTATTTATTCTTATATGTTTAAACTTCAGTGACCTTCAGAGTGCTTGCCATCTGATGTAATACACCTATCAAGATGCTTTGTCCACTGCTCAAAACAGTTTTTGAACTCATCAATTTTGAGGCCTTTTAGTATCTGTGCTGTTTTTTGTTACACCTCTTTCACATCAACAAAACATTTCCCTTTGAGGACTTTTTTCATTGAAGGGAAAAGAAAAGTTACTCAGGGCAAGACTGGGTGAATAGGGAGGGTGGGGAATGGAGGTTATGCTGTTTTGGGTCAGAAACTGCTGAACACTAAGTGTGGTGTGGGCAGGTGCACTCGTAAATCACCCACCATGAAATGGGCAAACAGGTTGAAAGAATCTCCAAAAAAAATTCACTGAAGCTGAACACAGCTTCTCACACTAGCTGTGCACTAATGCCAATGGGTTCTTAGAACACTTACCTAGTGGGGGAAGCCTGTACTACAAGAGGCCCATCCTCTAAAAAATAATCCTGGGTTTTGGGGGTCTCACCTCACATATATATTGACAATATATATATGTGTGTGGGTGTGTCTGTTTGTGTGTGTGCGTGTGTGCATACATGTGTGATATAGCCAGATGATGATGATGAAGATAAATAAATAATAGATGGATAGATGATAGAGAGAGAGAGGGCCTCTTGTTAGTTCTGTTTCTCTAGAAAACACTGACTACCACAGTTATTACAGTGGCTTGTGTATTAACTATATAACTGATGCTTTTGTGACAAGAAGAGATCAGAGGGTTTTTTTTAAATATCTAAGAATATGAGGACAATCTTTGGGGTCCCTCTAAGACTTTATCTAAGAGGTGAAAGAATTAGCACCATGGAATAGATTTGAATGGATAGGGAGGAATAATTTTTTTTTTAAATCCCAACAGTTTAGTACCCCAGTAGTACAAAGTAAAACCCAATAAAATGAACTATTTATGAGAGGATAGGAGGCAGAGATGCAATTTAGGAGGCTGCCGTGGTAGTCTGCACATGGTGCAATAGAGATTTCAGCTTCAGAGGTGACAGCAAGTATGTAAAGGTGTGTCAAATGGAAGAAACATTGGGGTGAATATTTGAGAGAATATGATTGATTAGACGTGAGCCCTGCAAAGTGAAGACATTGAGGAGAGAGAGGAGAGTGATGACAGCAAATAGGTCAACTGGGAACCAAGAGGCTCTACTGGCCAGGGAACTGAAAGGATGACCAGAAGGCAACATCCAACTGGCATGGATAAACTCAAAACCAAGGGTTTTGGAAAAGAATTGTCCTCAAAATCATCAGCAGAGCATTACAACGGGAAAGGCACAGCTTGCTGACGACTCATAGATGGGGAGGAACAGAGGCGGATCCAGGGTTTATGGAGCCTGGAACTTTTTAAAATTTGAGGGGTTATTTTAAGAAAAAGTGTGCATGCAAATACCAAATGAAGTAGGAATGTGAATACTTACCTCATATCAAAACAAGTTATACATTTCAAACAGTTAATAAGTACGGTCTATATCACAATATTTTTAAAGATCTCATATTTTTAAGGTAAACTTTCTGACACATCTTATGATACCCTTTTTTCCTATATTTTTGGCTATACACTCTTGGAACCTCTTTTAAAAACAAGAATTTTGTGGTAATACTGTTTTCTATTGATAGAATCAAAAGATAATTCATTCTTATAGCACAGTTGATCAAAATTTGTGTAGAAATTCATAGTTTAGAAACATTTCCTTCACCTTTATAACTCATGATTGTTCTTGGAAATGTCTAGTCCAGACAGAACTTTCAACTTCACCCACAGACACTCATTGGTGGTAAGGTATGTATTTTTGCAAATACAGGAACCCTGAGAAATTCTCTTTTGCTTGGTTCCCATTAAAAAAATTTTAAAAACATGATTATATATTCATTCCATTTTAGGTATCTTTGATAGGCAAGAATATCTGTCTTGATTAGTCAAATTATATATATCTGCTAACCAGAAGTGTTTCTCACTGGCTAACTTTTAGTGTTGTAAATTAAAACCATGTTTCCTCTCCATTATTCACATACTTATGGTACCAGGTACCCTGGGACACATTCACATCACCAAAGAACTTTTGGCCTGCACCTTTATGTCATGAGATAAATTGAGTCAGAAAAGAGGACAATCAAAGTAGCTTTCCTTATACTAAGTCCACTGACAATATCTTATACACAGAAATGACTGCTAACCATATAAATGGATCCAACTAGATCCATATGACTGAATTTCCAATTCAGCCTCCTGTAGCTGGATGCCAAAAGTGTCCTTGCTCACTGCACCAGCATCTGACAAGAGAAAAAATTGAAGAGAGGAGGTAAGTTATCTTGCCGGTATTATAATATCAGATAATCACATGAACACACCACCAGGCCTCCTCCCAGGGCCTGAGAAGGGGGATGTGTGAGAAGGTACCCTGTGGCTCAAGTTCAATTAATTTCATAATAAATATGCCTCTCCTTAGGATAGAACCTGGAAGGACAACCATACTTAGGAAGTCAGAAACAGAAAAAGTGCTACAATTAAACTCCAAATAAGAACAATTCTTCATGTGGCTTAGAAGGCAAATTTTCTGTTTCTTTTTACGTACACATCAACTATTCATTGATCTTTTGTTAGGCACTGAGGTTATACAAATAAACATGACTTTTTGTTCTCTTAAAGATGAGTCACAGTAGAGTGTGTTCAGTGATGGAAACCCCAAAGAAAAAGCTGTGCTCAGGGCTGGTGGTTCTAATGTCGCATTTGGGTATTGAAGGGGCCACACAAATTTGCCAGGTGGACAAGGAGGCTTTCTGGCAGAGAGCCAGATGCAAAAGAACCAAGGTGAGAAGCAACAGAGTGAGTTCAGGGGAGGGAAATTAGTGTACAAAGGCTAGATTCTAGGGTACTGTGGTGGGGCTTAACTAGAAAAGAGTTCAGTGCAAAAGGAAGGGTGTGATAAGGTGAGCTTGTATGAGGATGGCAAGACCAGTAAGCCCATGGACAAAATGTCCAGGGGAAATGAGACCTGCCTAAGCTGAAGAAGTAGAAGTGATGATGTGTGAGGTCACATCAGAATTTGGTGACAACTGACTGAATATTGAATTTAAGGAAGAAAAAAAAGTTCAGATGTGAAGGTTTAGACTTCCTGAAACAAGAACTGTATGTAATACGATTATTTCAATAGAGAAATTTTCAAGTACAAAGGAGAGGTAAGAGAATAGTGTAATTAACTATCTCATACCATCATTCCATCATCCAACTTTAATCATGATCAACATTTTGCCTGTATCTTGTATAACTGCCACTCAAAAGATTAATTTATAAAACTTATTGCAAAACTTCAGTCATTATAAAAATATAGGAACGTCACATTCAATTAAATTTGACCTGAGTATGCCTCCATAATCAAGTTCTTATGTAACAAACTGCAACCTGACTTAATATGTGAATTAACTGAAAGCCTAACTAGGAATATACTCTTGTAACAAATAGCTGAATCTCAGCCAATCACAGCAGCTAAGCTTCAGGCAATGGAAGGGTGGCCAACTGATTCAAATAAGACAACATGCCAAGCTTAGTCTCTGTACCTTACTTCTGTTTTCCATCTGTAACACCGCCTGACCATGTTGCAGGCTGGAATTCTGTTAAATTTAATTTGTCTAAGCTTTTCTCTTTAACAGTAATAATGTGTGAAGTGATACACTTTGGTTGATATCTCAGATAGTTGAGGAGAAAGAAATATCCAGTAAACAGAGTGGGATAACTAGTTAACTCTTTGGAAAAATAAGTTAGATTCATACTTCACACTGTATTTAAAAGGCATAATGATCAAGAAGTTTTTTAATGCTGTTTAAAATTAGAATAAAATATAGCTGGATATTTATCTAATTTTATTGTTAGAAATAACTCTTTAGCATAAATTTAATAGAAAAATAATTGCAAGAAAATCATAGCTTTAACCAAATACTTTCTGTAAAACCGCCTGTAAGTCAATAGTAGTGAAAAATAAATTGAGAGAAAAGTGGCAAACTTAACTGTATATATAGACATTTCAAAGAGCTTATTTCTTTACACTATGACACACAATTACAAATTAATGAGAAAAGACATATGCCAATAAAAAAACCATTAGCAAAGAATATGAACAAACAATGCTCAACAGAAATGATTTCATCCACTTGAAGCCATATAGAAGAAAAAAAATCAGTATAAATTACAATAAAGCTGAAAGTCCATTCTTGCTTATTAAATAGGCAAAATTTCTTTTTAAAGAGCATGCTTAGAGTTGATGAAGTACTGGAAATTGGTAGTTTTATGAACCAATCATGGAAATAAAAATTACTACAATCTTTCTTGCAGTCAATTTGACCAACAATTTCTATCAAGACTTTTACAAATGTTCAGCATTAACCCACTTATTCCATATTCATGAGTAGTAATTATCTGAAGAAAAAAGATATGTACAAAGATACTTGTGTAAGAGTGTTCACCAAAGTGTTAATTTTAACAGTGAAACATTGGCAGCACTGTATATATTCAGTGGAAAATTATGAAATAAATTATGAATTGTGGAAAATTTATGTGGGTAATATGATGCACCTATTTTTTAAAAATCACATTTTCAAATTCATTAATGGCAAAAGACATTGTTGATAATGCATTAAATATTGAGAAAAAGGTATCACCCAATTTCAATTTTAAAAGGATGTGTGTGTATATATTTGTAGTGTGTGTGTGTGTGTGTGTGTGTGTGTGTGTGTGTGTGTGTTTATATATAGTAAAAAAAGACTGGCATTTAAGTACACTAAAATGTTAATCCTGATTATCTCTTAGAGCTAGGAATCTGGGTGACTATCGTTATTCCACATACTTTTCTGTATTTTTTTTTACCATGAACAGGAATTACATCTGTGATCATAAAGATAATGTTATTTTATTTATGGAAGTTTGTATCCTATTTCAAAAATGATTTCAATATTGGAAAAGGGATAGACTCATTACTTCACAAATATGAAGAGCAACGTCAAAATCCATAATGCAAATATCTGTTTGCTTGGGGCAAACTTACCAAATCAAGAACAACACAAATGAATAAAGAATGCAGCAGATTCAGAGAATGGCAGTGTACTTTGATTTCATGTATAATACTGAGACATTTATAGTTATCTCCATGATATGACCTTAGTGTCCAGCCTAATGAAACAATCTATTTTTCTGCTTCTTGGTTTATGTCTTTCCATACACATGTGTTAAAGAGTGACTGTCCCCTCGAGAAAGAGGAACTCCACTGTCCTTGTTACCTTACAAATATTTTTCTAGCCTGAGATTATCAGTTCCAGAGATAGGGAGATTAGTTCTTTCGAAGGAAATGGTTTCTAGTTTCAAATAATTCTGCTGGTGAGGTCTTTCACATCCAGGTAAAATCTGGCTACCTAAAAATTTCTCATCTTGATATTAGATAAGATACTGACCTTTCAGTGCTGGAGGTCATCATTTCTATCTGTCTCCATTTTTCTTTTATCTATTTTGGACATTCTTAGTTCCTTGAACTTTTCCACACACAATATGATTTCTAGAATTCTCTCCCTTACTATTATGGTTATCACATACTATACCTGTATCCATTTTCTTGAAATGTAGTACCAGATGTGTACACATGTCGCTTGATGCATGCAGAGTGCAGGATCACTACCCTCTCCCTGAATGGGGGCAAACAACAGCACAGGCCATGGTTGCTATAGTTTATTCTAGCAGCTGTGTCCCACACTGATACATGCATTCACTTCAAGTAAGCAAAACAAAACAAAAATATAGATGAAAAAAATCCTCCCAGGGGATTTTCATGCAAAGTGTTTATAATAGTCTGCTTGGGATGGCATAACAAAATACCACAGACTAGGTGGACTAAACAAACATTTATTTCCTCACGTTCTGGAGACTAGAAGTCTCCAATTTCTGGTGAGGGCTCTCTTTCTGGTTTGCAGATAGCTGCCTTCTCGTTGTGTCCTCACATGGCCTTTCCTCTGCATGCCGGGAGACACAGCAAGAGCTTTGGCCTCTCTTCCTTTTCTGAAAGGACACCAATCCTATCAGATTAGGGCTTCATGCTATGACCTCATTGAACCTTAATAACCTCCTCAAAAACCCGATCTCTGAATATCACATTAGGAGTTAGGACTGAAACATATACATTTAAGGAAGACATGTTTCAGTCCCTAACAGTTTTGTAAAGTTAAGAGTAACCTGTCTAAATGTTTCTATTCTTGCCCATCCACAATTAAATGCCAAGAGTTACCAGAATGTTGTTTTTTTTTTAAAGTCAGATCAATATCTGCTGAAAGCCCTCTAAGATATTCCCTTTATACGCAAAATAAAATATTTATTGTCACCGACCAGGCCCTGTGTAACTTGGCCCTGCTCTCCTTCCCTATATGCCTTCTCCCTTCAGACCTCCCTCACTGCACTCTCCCATATGGACCTCCCATTAGTTCCCCACATAACAAACCTTCTCTGCTAACTGCCCTGGTACTTCCACCATCTTCCTGGGATCGACTTTCCTGGCTAGCTCTCTGTGCTCTCACATCTCTACTCAGCTGCCACCGATTGGCCTGCTCCATAAACCCAGTCTCATCTCATCCCATTGCCTCATTTCATTTGTTTCATTGCAGAGATATATATCATACCTGCAATTACAGTTTACATTTATGTACCTCCATTTAAAAACAATCTTGTTAACTGAAAGGACAGACGGAGAGTGGGGAGCCATTTTTCATCTTGTTCTTAAACCCTGACACAATGATGAGAAAGTAGAAGCTATGCTTTTGGAGAAATGCACACTTTAGGTAAAATTGACTTTACTGACTTTGTCTTTTCAGAAACAGGCTTCCAGGTATCAGAGGTATCTCATAGTGGCAATCAAGCTTGCCTAGAATAAAGGGAATTTACAAGGCCTAAGACATCATACACTGGGCAAAGATTGTAAAAGTCATAAAACTTGTAATTACAAAAGTTATGACCACTCAGAGGGAGAGCAGGTGGGAATTCGATCTTCCAGTAAATTGGGCACTATCTACAGGGAAGCCAAGGATCCCCCGAAGCTCCCCAGTGAGAATGCCTAGGAGATAAGGGAGGTGCACCATCCATTAGCTCTAAGGAATGTCATTCAGGAAGGTACAGGAGAATTAGAATCCTTGTCACACCCTTCTCTAGTGGCTATGATAATATGGACGGACATTAGTGGGTCTCTGTGCCACAGGCTCTCCAAGACATCCACAGGTGGTTGATAAGGAAGTCACAGCAGTCACATCTACCTGATTGCAACATCTCCAAGGAAAAGGATTTAAGCCAGGACTTTGGGGGGCTACGACACCACACTCATCTAGAGTGTAGTCCCAATTCCTGTCTGTGGGAGGCGAACTTTTCTTAAATAAATCTTTTTCTTCTCTTGCCTCTCTGTGTGTTGCAATTCTTTGCATTTACTCGGATCTCTGGGTTGCCAGCATGGCATCTCTAGCACACTGGCTCCGGCGGTGCTGCGCCTTCCTGTGCCTCTCCCTCTCTCCATCTACCCTCGCTCTATCCATGCCCTAACATTAACCACTGTACCTCCAAAGCCTACATGAGTACCTGGTACATAAAAACACGTGATTTCCTGGCCCAATTACATATTGAATAAATGGATAATGTGTGTAGAATTTTGCAACTTTTTCCCTCCTAAGTGCAGAATTTTAATTTGACCTGATTAAGTTTCATTTACTTATTTTTTCAATTCCGCTCTAACACTCTCCTTGGCTCCAGCTGGCTGGGATAGGTCTGTTTTAATGTTTCATGGGCATTTATTTACTGGACTCAAGGACTACATTGGATGACAGATGAGCATGGAGATTACAGTGGTGTGATTTTCACAAGTGTGAAGCCACCATCTGACCTGAAATTGCAAAGGCAGAAACTAATGACATAAAGATGCCACCAAATATTCCCTGGACACTCTCCATTTGTCCTTGGAATAAGTTATCAGCTCCTTGCCAACTCAAAGGCATGTGCAATCTGGTCACAGAACATTTGATATCATGTCCAACCTTGGAGTGTGGAAAGTGGCACTCGTGAAGAACTAAATCACTTTATCATACCCCGACATAAAAGAAAAATGCAGATAGGAAGCAGACATTGTTTTAATATGAGGGTGTTTACATATGCTACCTCCTTTAATCCTCAAAACAATCCTTAATTTTTCTGAATTTTATAAAGAAAATGAGGTTTAAAGAGGTTATATTACATGCTAAGTGAAAGAACAGACTGAGAGTGGGAAGCCATTTTTCATCTTGTTCTTAAACCCTGACACAATGATGAGAAAGTAGAAGCTATGTTTTTGGAGAAATGCACACTTTAGGTAAAATTAACTTTGCTGACTTTGTCTTTTCAGAAACAGACTTCCTGGTGCCAGGTATTAGAAGTATCTCATACTGTCAATCAAGCTTGCCTAGAGTAAAGGGAATTTACAAGGCCTAAGATATACATTGGTCAAGAATTGTAAAAGTCATGAAACTTGTCATTATAAATGTTATGACCACCCAGAGGGAAAGCAGATAGGGACTCAATCTTCCAGTAGAACGGGCCCTATCTACAGGGAAGTCAAGAAGCCCCCAAAGCGACCTACTGGGAATGTCTAGGAGATAAGGAGGAAGTACACACTCCATTAGCTCCAAGGAATGTCGTTCGGGAAGATACAGGAGAAATAGAATCTTTGCCATGCCCTTCTCTAGGGGCTATGATAATATGGACAAACATTAATGGGTCTCTGTGTCACAGGATCTCCAAGACATTCACAGGTGGTGGATAAGGAAGTCACATCAATCACGTACAACATCTCCGAGGAAAGGGTTTAAGCCAAGACTCGGGGGCGATGGGGCCACACTCACCTAGAGTGTAGGCCCACTCCCTGACTGTGGGGGTTGAACTTTTCTTAAATAAATCTTTTCTTCTCTCACCTCTGTGTGTTGCAATTCTTTGCATTTACTTGGATCTCTGGGTTGCCAGTGCGCACCTCCGGCTTGCCAGCCCCGGCGGTGCTTCACCTCCCTGTGCCTCTCCACTCTCACCCTGTCTGTACCCTAACATTTTGGAGATCCCACCAAGATATCTGAGATCTCTCTCTCTTTCTTATTTCCTAACTGGTGACCCTCTGTGGACTGTGTTGAAACCTGGTGGCAACTGAAAGCTCTGACTGAGGCTACACTTCAGCATGCTGGAAGGTCCCAGGGAAAGACATCAGACCGCTGTGGCCCGACCGGGTGAGGGACTAGGGTTAACTCTTTACTTCCTTCTAGCCAAGATTCCTGAGTTTTCCCATGGACCAGGCTGGATGTCAGAGGACAACTGATGGTCTCTGCCTAGGACTACTCCCTAGGGAGGCAAGAAGGTCCCCAAAGGAAAGTTAGGACCGCCAGTGTCCGTACTGGTGGGAGACAAAGTGCTTGGTTTTCTTTACTTTTTTCTTCTCTGGCTGGCAAAGTAACTCCACGGAGGACCTTGAAACTCCAAAAGCTACAGTATGCCTTTCTGCACCTCTGGTGAGCCATCCCCTTTTTTATCATCCACACACCTACATATTTGGATGCACGCTCTTGGACCACCCTTTGTTCGGATGATTTTCTGGGTCTTTCGGGTTTCTGGTTTCCATCTTGGGAGACTCCTAGCAAGGGTCAGGGACCTAGTTGCTGAAAGTCCCGGTACCAGGCCTTCCAAGACATGGTGGAGCATGCATCCAGCAAGCTCTGGTGGGCACAGGGACAGGAGGATGCTCTCTCCCTGCTGACTCACATCCTTTGCACTGATTCCTTTGAACTTGTTGGGGATGCCTGGCAGGGGATCTGGATGGGTTAAGGCCCAGAAACAAATCCATGATACCAAGAGCCCATTCCAATAGTACCTCTGTTTCCTTTTACAGGAACCATGGGAAACTCTCAATCGGTTATAAAGAAAGATACACCACTGGCATGCCTTTTAAACACCTTAAAGTTTTAAAACTCAGTGAGGATATTCACCCAAAGCATTTAATATTTTACTGCAACACTGCTTGGCCACAATATACGCTGGGGGATGGTGAAACCTGGCCAGAAGGCAGCTCCCTAGCCCCTACACCCTTTTACAGCTTGATTTGTACTTAAAGAAAAATGACAAATACCTTGAATCCCATATATTCAGGCCTTTTATGAGTTAGCTCACCACCCAGATATTCGTTCTTCCCATCACATTTTTGTGTCGGCTCCCCAGACCCCATTGCCCATAAATTCCTTAGAGGATACCAACACTGCCGATTTAGCCGTCCCTCTCTTGAAAGATCCCACACCTCCTTCATACTCTCCTACAACTCCACACCCTCCAACCTTTACTTCTTCTTCTATCTATCCATCTCTGCCTATCGAGGGCTTGGCATCATCGACCAGGACTCCTAAGTCCCACTCTATGTCTCATTCTCCTTTTACAACTGTAATAATAGATCCTCCTACACCTCCTAAGTCCCCAATACATCCATCTCCAGCCCACACTCTTTCAGGCACCATTTGCTCACCAATTTCCCCTGCAGAAAGTAGCAGGTACAGAGGGAATTGCACGAGTCCATGTGCCCTTCTCCTTAACAGATTTATCCCAAATTGAATCTAAACTGGGCTCTTATTCCATTGACCCAACTAAATACACTAAAGAATTCCAATATTTAACCCTGTCATATGACTTAACATGGAAGGATCTCCATGTTATTTTATTTTATTTTTATTTTTTGAGTTGGAGTCTCACTCTGTTGCCCAGACTGGAGTGCAGTGGCCGCTCCGGCCACTGCAGCCTCAATCTACTAGGCTCCAGTGATCCTTCTGCCTCAGCCTTCTAAGTAGCTGGAACTACAGGTGCACGCTACCATGCCCAGCTAATTTTTTGATTTATTGTAGAGGTGAGGTCTCACCAAGTTGCCCAGGTGGGTCTTGAACCCACGGGCTCAGGCAATCCATTCACCTCAGCCTCCCAAAGTGTGGGATTACAGGCTGAGCCACTGAGCCGGGCTTCCATGTTATTTTAACCACTATGCCGGAGGAATATGCTTGTATTTTTGGCAAGGTTCAGGAATATGCTAATGAACTAAGCCATACCCAACCAGACCGTTACTCCCCGGAAGTCCTATCTATTCCTGAGGTAGATCCTGTTTGGGATTATCAAATAGGCTCTGAGGATAGACCTAAAAGGGACCATGTGCTTTCTTATTTACTACAAGGAATGAAAAAAAAGGTGCTATTATGCAGGTTAACTATGACAAAATAAAAGAGGTTTTTCAAGGACCAGATGAAAATCCTGCAATGTTTCTAAGTTACCTCTCTGAGACATTGCAGGAGTTTACTAATATCGATTTAAACTCTCTGGAGGGACAAGTTCTTTTGGTTTGTATTTTGTCTCCCAGTCAGTACCGGACATTAGGTGCAATCTCCAAAAATTAGAAAAGGGCCCACAAACCCCTCAACTAGAATTATTGGACATGGCCTTTAAAGTCTTTAACAACCAAGAGGAGGAAAGAATGCAGGACCACAAACATAAGCGGGAAGCATCTCAGCTTTTACCTACTGCTTTAGCAGAGAGAGTCACCACTGATAACCTTCCACCCCAGATGGTTAATCTCAGAAGAGGTACACAGCCCCCTTCCCAGGTTTGTTTCTGATGCCATCAAAACGGGCATATGGCCAAAGACTGTCAAGCCCTGCCACCAGCAAAACCCTGTCCCAAGTGAAAACAGTATGGACATTAGGCTCATGATTACCTTGTTTGTCCAGCCAGAGGCGAGCACATGACTCAGAGGCTTGCTTCAAATAAGTGACACCAGGCACCTTGCATGATCTCAGAAGGGGATCTCTTGGGCTTGCTCCAGCTGGATTGAGTTGCCCCTGGCTCAGTAGCCCCAACGTCTTCAGAACAAACTATTAAACCGACCGAGCCTAGGATGGAAATATCAGTAGCTGAGAGGATATCATTCGTTATTGGTACGGGGACTACATGCTCAGCTCTACTTGAATTTCTCGGTCCATTCCTTCCTTCACCCCTTTTGGTTGTCAGGGTGCAGAGCATTATATCCAGACCCCTCACTATGACGTTACTTCCATGTGTTCTGGGAGATAAAATATTTCAACACTCCTTCTTTATTATGCCAACATGCCCAACTCCATTATTGGGAAGGGACATTATGACCAAAATTGGAACTTGTATTATTCTTTACCCTGAGCCATCACCACTATGCTTTTTGGGTGAATTTTGTTTAGCTTTGTATTCCCCTGATAGTTCTACATTGGATCCTATCCAAGCCCTTCCACTGCATATAAACTTATTGCTTTGGTTAGAGCTCTGAGGTTAGGAAAAATGTAAAGAAAGTTGTTGGTATAAAGTATGTTTTTGGTAAGAAAGGATAAAGAAAAGAGAAATAATTTTGTATAGGAAAGAATCTTGTATGGTACATTTTGTTCTATAATAGAATCACTGGTTATTTAAGGAAAGTATAGAACAAAAATGTTCAAGCATGTCAAAAAAATGGTATGAGTATGTCGAACATGGCAGGTGAAAGTTTATGAAAAGAAGTGAAAGGAATTCTATAAACACTCAAGGCTACAAAAAAGGTTCTATAAATTTACCATTAATATCAAGTACACTAATGCTACGCCAAAATACTACTCAAAGACCAGAACATGAGCTTCTTAATTAACAATCTCCAAAAGAATTTTCTCCTTTAAACAAGAGAGGGGGGAAGAAGGAGACAAAATGTAATTAGTGTTCCCCCACTGTCTTTGTTACAAAAAAGTGAGGTGTTTTTTTTTTTTTTCTTTTCAAAATCTTTGAATTATCATTCTGGCTAAATAAGTAATTTTTGCAATAACTACTGTGATTTTGTGTTGTAACATTGTGCTTTAAAAAACTTTAATACTTAAACTCTTAAACTTCTCAATCAGTCTCTCTAGGGCGAGATAAGAACCAAGCTACAGAAACCACACCTGCCCCACACCGTCCTGAATTTCCTGTAGACCTGGCACAAGGACTACTATCCAACATAGAATGAATGGCAAAATAACCTGGGTTTCAGCCTCTAGCATGTAAAGTATATTAGACGTATTATAAAAACAAAGGAAACCATTTTCTCTTGTCAATGTCTCGCTGTTTTGAATTCTCAATTTAAGCTACAACTTAACTACATGTCTCTAATGTTTTCAATTTTTCTTTCTTCAGACTTTGTCAAAGTGGCTGTATTTCCTTGTTAAGGTACAACTATGGATAATTTACAGAGGAATATTTCAACTTCCTGCTCAATGTTTTATTAAATCCAAATAGTATTTGGTTAAGGTCCTGCTGTTTCCTATTCATGCCCTTGGAAATAGATAGGTAGGTACATCTCTATGACCCATCTCAGCAGGAAGTAGATACAGAAGAATGATCTTCACCCCATTTCCCAGGATCGTAAGAATATTTCAAAGAACAGGAGTGGGGAAGGAAAGGACAGACTGAGAGTGGGAAGCCATTTTTCATCTTGTTCTTAAACCCTGACACAATGATGAGAAAGTAGAAGCTATGTTTTTGGAGAAATGCACACTTTAGGTAAAATTGACTTTGCTGACTTTGTCTTTTAGAAACAGATTTCCTGGTGCCAGGTATTAGAAGTATCTCATACTGTCAATCAAGCTTGCCTAGAATAAAGGCAATTTACAAGGCCTAAGATATCATACATTGGTCAGGGATTGTAAAAGTCATGAAACTTGTCATTACAAATGTTATGACCACCCAGAGGGAGAACAGGTGGGGACTTAATCTTCCAGTAGAATAGGCCCTATCTACAGGGAAGTCAAGAAGCCCCCAAAGCTACCTACTGGGAATGTCTAGGATATAAGGAGGAAGTACACACTCCATTAGCTCCAAGGAATGTCGTTCGGGAAGATACAGGAGAATTAGAGTCCTTGTCACACCCTTCTCTAGGGCCTATGATAATATGGACAAACATTAATGGGTCTCTGTGTCACAGGATCTCCAAGACATCCACAGGTGGTGGATAAGGAAATCACAGCAGTCACATACAACATCTCCAAGGAAAGGATTTAAGCCAAGCCTCGGGGGCGATGGGACCACACTCACCTAGAGTGTAGGCCCACTCCCTGTCTGTGGGGGGTGAACTTTTCTTAAATAAATCTTTTCTTCTCTCACCTCTGTGTGTTGGAATTCTTTGCATTTACTTGGATCTCTGGGTTGCCAGCGTGTACCTCCAGGCTGCCAGCCCTGATAGTGCTGCACCTCCCTGCGCCTCTCCACCCTCACCCTGTTCGTACCCTAACACTAAGGTCATATATCTGATATGTGACAAAGTCAGGGTTTTGGTCCAAATCCACCAGACTATTCAATCCTTGCTCTTTCTCATATACCCACTCTTTCTCCCTGAATGTTTCTTCAGATGGAGACTTTTACTAAACTGCATCCTCTAGCAGGCATGAGTAATTCATGTAGAAGACTTTTAAAGTAAAGAGTGGAAGGCAAGTATTGGTGTGTAAAAGGTATTCTGCTTAGCACTATGAAGAACATGGAAGAAAACATCCCAAGGAGCTAGAACCTGATGCAGGATACTCTTTGTAAAAGTTAGACAGCACGTATGATGTTGAAGCGCTGATTTATCATAATGTTATTTTTTCTTTTCTTTGAATTGTGGTATGGGATGCAGGGTAGTTAGTGTAGGTTAGACACAGATAGATAAATTTCTTGTAGGCAGTTTTTAGTTTAAAATAAGGAAGTGTCCAGACATCTTGTCTGTAGGCTGAAAAGCCCTGTAGGCTGGAATGTGGATTCAGTGTGAACTCCCAGTCCACCCCATCGTCTCAGCTCACCAAAGGAAAACTCCTTCAAGGTAGTTCCAGACCAGAAATTGAAAGCTATAGAAATGTAAATCAGACTACCTTTTAGCTCATAGTTTGGAAGCCTGGCAAGTCAGCCTATGAGGCAAAATGCACATTCTAGGAAAAGCCCACCTCCCTCACCTACCAAAGACAGAGAAACAGTAATCTCTCTGAAGCAGTGGATACCTGTACTACACTCTCTTTGGCATATCAATTATTGTAAAAATATATCAAACTTTTAGTCAAGAGTAAAAGTATGGTTTTTCTTTTTAAGAGATATGCCCATGCCAGCTATATCTCTCTGACATGGTTCTCCCTTTTCCTCTCTCTCTTGCTAATAAACTCTGTTTTTAAAAACTTTGCTGGCTGCTCTGAAAGTTCTTTCAGTAGTGATTCAAACGACCTACCAGTTTTGCGCTGCACCCCACCCAGCAGTGTAGGAACACTTAACATGAGATCTATCCATTTAATAAGTTTTAAGTGTAAAATACATTATTGCTGATTATAGAGATATTACCTCAAAACTGTCAAGATGGCTATTATTTTTTAAAAACCCAAAAAGAGAATCCTGTCATTTGAGAAAACATGGATAAACTTGGAAGACATTATGTTAAGTGAAATAAGCCAGGCACAGAAAGAAAAACATGAATGATCTCACTTATATGTGGAGTCTTACAAAGTCAAACAAATAGAAACAGAGAGCATAATGGTGGTTATCGGTGGCTGGGGCATTGAAGGACTGGGGAGATGTTGGTCAAGGGACTCAAAATTTCAGTTAGGCTGAGAGAATTGGTTCAAGAGATCTACTGTACAACATAGTGACCATAATTAATAGCAATATAAAGCATACTTGAAAATTGATAAGAATTCAAGTGTTCTCACCACAAAAAAAAATGATAAGTATGTGAAGTAATGCATATGTCAATTAGTTTAGTTTAACCATTCCACAATATAAAATATATCCCAAAAAATCATGTTTTACATAATAGATATGCTATGGTCTGAATAATGGTTGGCTGCTCCCCTTGATACCTAATCAAAGAGGTAGGGAACTGGTAGAAAGAAGTTTATTTCTGAGTTCAAATCCAGAGAGCAGAGCCAGACTCAAGGTCTTTCTAAAATGGTTCTGCTCACCTTTCAGGCTTTTACAATTCACTTTTATAGGTCCAGAGTTGTTGGTACCTATACATTAGCCACGTGACCAACAGAGCCTTGTACAGAACTTGAGATTCAGTCGTATTTATTGACAGTGATCTTTTTTTGTCCAGACTTCCTGGTGTCAGATATCAGAGGTATCTCATAGCTTTTATCAATTGGGCCTGGAAGAAGTGTTAATCAGGCTTGCCATAACAAAAGGAGTTTAAAATAAGGCCTAAGACATCATGCATTATGCAAAAGTTATGCAAATCTCAAAACACAAAGTTTGCGATTATATTGATATTATATTATTCAAACTTATATAACCACTCAGAAAAAGGGAGTAAATGGAGATTTGCATCTTTCAGTTGATTGGGTATAGACTACAGAGAGGTCAAGGATACCCTGAAGCTACTTAGTACAGATACATAGGAGTACATAGGAGATAAGGGGAAGCACACCTTTTATTAGCTATCAGGAATATTGTTCAGGAATGTACAGGAGCACTTGAGTCCTTGCTGTATCAAATATATGCAATTTTAATTTGCCAATTAAAACATAAATTAAACAAACAAAAGACAAAAATTGTTGGCAAAAATGTGGAAAAATTGGAACCTTTGCACACTGTTGGTGGGAATGCAAAATGGTGCAGCTGCTATGGAAAAACAGTATGACAGCTCCTCAAAAAACTGAAAATAGAACTACCACATGATTCAGCATTCTTACTTTTGGGTATATATTCAATATACCCAAAAGAATTGAAATCAGGATCTCAGAGAGATATTAGCAACTCCAAGTTCATTGCAGTGAGCAAGAAATTCACAATAGTCAAGATACGAAAACAACTCAGATGTCTATTGACAGATGAATGAATAAAGAAAATGGAGTATATACACAAAATAGAATACTATTCAGTCTTTTAAAAGGAGAAAATTCTGCAATATGCAACAACGTGAATGGACCTTGAGGACATTATGCTAAGTGAAATATGCCAGACACAGGGAAACAAGTACTGCATGATTCTACCTATATGAGGCATCTAAAATAGTCAAATTCATAAAATATCAAAGACTAGAATGGTGATTACCAGAGGCTTGGAGGAGGGGGAAATGGAGTTATTAACTGACAGGCATAAAACTTGTGAAATATTTGTCTTAAGTGCTCTCTCTCTCTCTCTCTCCACACACCCACCCACCCAGTACTTTAGCATATACTGTTAATTTAAATCCCTCCATGTCTTAACTGCTATTAAGCCAATCCAATCATATGAGAGCCCGGCCAATGACTGCCATTTCTTAACTTAGTGAGTGCCAAAAGCATTTGACTTATTATGCAATGGCTTCTCTTTATGACATTTATTTTCGGTTCTGAAAAAGAGTTTTAACACATGATAGCTGAAAGAATGTGATTAAGGGATAGTGCCAAGCCTGGGAAGGAGTGGGTGGAAAAAAGCACACAGATAAGAAGTATATCACACAAGATGCCAAAATAGTCATTTTATAGTGACTCAAGATAGCTTCAAATAATTGGTTTATAAAAAATTAACAGGCAATTAAGAGTTGGTGGGAGGCCGGGCTCGGTGGCTCAGCCTATAATCCCAGCACTTTGGGATGCCAAGGTAAGTGGATTGCCTGAACCCATGGATTTGAGAAGAGCCCGGGCAGCTTGGCGAGACTTCATCACTACAATAAATCAAAAATTAGTTGGGCATGGTAGTGCATGCCTATAGTTCCGGCTACTTGGAAGGCTGTGGTGGAAGGATCGCCAGAGCCCAGCAGGTCGACACTGGGGTGGCTATGAGTGTGCCACTGCACTCCAGCCTGGGTGACAGAGTGAGACTCCAACTCAAAAAAGAAAAGAGTTGGTGGGAGTCTTTTGCCATTATAGAAGGCCGTACTATATATTGGGATTTATTTACCAAAACCTGGATGAAAAGCAACCTGCAGAAACCTTGGAAGGAGTCATTCAAGACTTCTGGAGGGGATGTGAAGAAACTGGAAGGGCAATTGCTAGCATTAGCTGTCAGAGAACACTACTCCAGGGAAGCCTATTCTTTAATGATCTCATGTAGCAGTGATCATTAAGCACTCTCATGAAACTGAATAGTTTCATCACCTGTGCTAAACATGGGAAGCATGTGTGTATTCATATACACAGTATTTAGAAAAATGTTTGCTGTAATATTAGGCAAAACAAAACCCTAAACAGATTTGATTCTTTGGCATGGTTACAGTTATTGAAAACAAAAGCACAAAACTATAAAAATAAAAGAGACAAGGTGGAAATACACAAATCTATGAACAGTGATTGTCTTGGCTGGTAGAACTATAAGCAGAGTTTCTTCCTTTTCAGTACTTTCTAAATTTTCTTGAATAATCATGTACTTTTATAATAGGAAAAAAACGAACTTTAAAAGAGGGAATTTCCTTTGTTTTCTTTCCCTTTCTCCAGAAAGTACACTGTTTTCCTCTTAGGAGTTGCCTTACCCGCTGTTCCTGGCACCCCATTTTCCACCACCCCAGCCAACACACAAGGCTGAGCAGATGAAGAAAACATGATGGAATTGGTGAGATGAGGCTTAGATTTGGGGGATGCCAAATGACTATAAAAAGTAGTTGATTCTTTACTACATAGTCATTCTGACTGGCAAACACTAGGAGTGCCCACAACTACTAATACAGTGCCTATCGCTTTTAAGTATTACTCAAAAATCTTGTAACACCAAAGAAATATAATGGAAACAATTCTTTTCAAAGTAAAACTCAGGACATAATAACCAGCAAAGGACTTCTGAGCTGTCTCTAGGAGCTATAATTATAATTATATAGTTATAATATAAATATAACACATTAGTAATATTAGGGGGACATTTTGATGGTTCATGGGGAAATTGGATGTGTTGAAATTGAAATGGTTATAGAACACTAATGTATTGGATAATTGCACTTAAGATGCTAAAATGACTCTGAAGGTAACTGTTTATTGTTTTAAAATACACTTTATACTATTACTTGCTAAAATAAGAGACATCTATATCAGCAACAACACTATGCATTGAGATTAAGAGTATGACATGGGAATCAGATTGCTAAACTGAAATCCAGATTTCATAAGTACATAACCATGTAAAAGTTATTAAATTCTTCAAGTTACCTTTTTTCAATTTGTAAAAGGGTACTAGGAGGTTTGAAATAATTAAATGACATAATTAATATAACGCATCTACATAGTACTTGATCAATATGAAGTCTTAATAAACGTTAGTCATTACTGTTATCATTGTTAATATCAAACAAGTATCAGTAAAACCTAACCTAAATTTTAAATCAGTCCTTAGCTGTGGGAGCCGTAAGATATCTGCATCTGAGACCAGATTGAGAGATACTGACAAGAAGCCATGTGTACCTGCAGGAGACCAACATGTGTTTGTAGCAGGAAGTTAGAACCTAGAATTTTAAGATACTAACCATATTTAAGAATTTCTTGTGCACAGAATTTTCAATGATGAGAAAAGCAGCTTGAACATTTGGGGGTGTTAGGTGTAGAACATGGATTTTCCAGCTCTGTGTCCTTTGGAATACAAGCTGCTACTTGTTGTCAGTGTTGGAATGAAGATTTATTTTGGCAAAGGGTGAGATTGTCTTCCTTCCAGATTCTTGGGAATTTAACATGCCAGATACTAATGGGCTCAGCTCTCTATGAAAAAACACTAGAAATGGCATCTGGTGGATTTTCATATCTGTTCCAAGAAACCCATCTACTCTCCCTTCTAGCTGTAATCCTTTTATAGTACAGGGCCTAAGTAGAATTTTCCTGCATTCCCAAAGATTTTAAACTCTATGATGTAGGAATTCCAATGCTGAGAAGTAAACTTAAATCTGGTCATGTTATGAGAAAACTCCCAGGGTATCTGGCACAAGCAAATATAAAACAACTCTTTAGCAATGTTTCCTCAGATAAGATTATGTGCCGATCCTATAGTTAATTATCTCCACTGAAAGTGAGCTCATAATGAAAAATTAAAAACTACATAAAAAACCAAATCAAGGGAAGATTATAGGTACAATATTAGAAAAATTAGCATTCTAAAAATTCAAATTAATAGAAAAATAAGAGGTTACTAAAATATGTATATTTAAAATTATTACAGAGACAAAAGATGGAAAATAGCAATGAAAGAACAGGATACAACAAAAATAACTGGGCAAATTGGAAAATAAAACAAATGGAGTTTCTATAAATGAAAACATAGTTTCTGAGATTAAGCGCAACAGAGACATGAAATAGCATATTAAACACAGTTGAAGAGAGAATTATTAAACTGGAAGCTAGAACTGAAATACATAAATAAGCAGAATATGTAAAAGTTTTAGAGAAACATGAAAGACAGAATGGAAAATTTCAACATATCCAAAATGAGTAACAGAAAGTAAAAGTAGATAGGATAAAAGTAACACATATTTTTTTAGAAAATAATGTCTTGGAAGTTGATAAAATATATTTGAGAATTGATGGAAAATATGCATATTCAGTTTGATAAAGCACACCAAGGATAAACAGGATATCCAAGCAGAATAAAGAAAAAAATAGTTTTTATCTAGACAAATAATAGTAAAACTACAGAGTCCCAAGATAAAGATAACATCTTTTTAAATGATCAATGAGAAAAGACAATTCCATGCAAAAGATTTAAAGTTGGTGTGACAGTAAACTTCTCATTAGTGACAATAAAGACCAGAAGACCACAAAATATTTTTTAAATACTGAGAGTAAATGAAGGTCAGTCTTCTATTTTCATCTAAAAATTCTATCCTCAAAAATCCATATTTACCTCAACAATCTTTTCATCAGTAAGGTAAAATAATAATTTTCAGGCACATTTTGATAAAGTTTACCATCAGCAGATCCTTACTGACGGAACTTTAACTTAAGGACGTACTTGGTTCCAAAAGAATTAAACTGAGAAGTTAGGGTGCAGAAAATTGTAACAACCAAAAAAAAGAGAAAGAAAAGCTAAATATATATGTAAATCTAAACAAATATGGTCAAATAATAAAAATGACTCATTTACATTTGGATGAGGTACTAATAAAAGTTGTTTCACTAAAATATAAGAAAGATCACTGGACTTGAAGTCTAAAGACCTTTGTACTACTGCTAGCTTTACCAACTGTGTAACTTTGAATAGATCATTGTTCCCATTTGTAAAATGATATTCAGATAAGATAAACATAAAGTTTTCTTTGAAGATATAACATTCTATGATACTTCTGTGCTGCTTGCTGGTCACATCATCCCTCAAGAGAATACAGGAGTCTGTGCAACAATTCCAGTGGAACCAAAGATCTGGCTATTGAGCTATATGCATACGTGTTGCTTTCCAAAGAACATGTGTAACTTGGGCAAATTCCCCTTGAAACCACCAAACTGATCCACAAGATTTATACCAATAGTATGACAGGGAACAACTTACTTTTTATGTTGTTTGCGTTGGACATTTAATGAGTGCTTGCAGCCTGCTGATGTGGTACCAAGAACAATTTTCCCCCCAGTCATTTTATATGTCACATCAAACAGTCCCGGAGTGAAACCCTCTGGGGCCTTGAAAGAGCCAGAGATGCCTCCTACCCTCTCTAGGAATTTTTATAAGGAAAAAGAGTAGTTTACACAAAGTCTAGTAATTCTATTCATTCTATACAAGTGGAGGCAAGAAAATATGAAATTTATTTCTCCCTAGAATAGATAATGGAATGATTCTGTCTATTCTAGAATGATTTTAGAATCAGATAAGAATGATTTCTTCCTATCTGAGTGAAACATGAAGTCTAAGTTCTGAGAATTACATTATAGATAAGTTTTTTTTTCCAAAAATCCTTTTACTTCTGCTAAGTTTATACAAGTTGGGAAGCTACTTCTCTGGTCCCAATTGGCTTCAATATCTTTTTTGAATTATTGTTCTCATATTAAGAATACTGTATTAAAATCCTTTATATTCTTGTATGGAATTTACTGCAAACCCAACTTCTATTCCATTATTTAAAGGGACACTTCATGGTCTATATCCTGGCTTAACTGGTCGACTCCTTTTTCTGATGGCATCAAATGACTGAATAATTCTGATAGATTCATGCCTTAGTATATGTGGCTTCCTCTCCCTGGAATTTACTTTCTTCTTCCTTCAAAAGATAGATCTTCTTTATTCTGTTTTTTTCTTTTACTTTTTTTTTCTTTGGTAGAGATGAGGTATCACTATATTGTCTAGGTTGTTCTCAAACTGCTGGGCTCAAACAATTCTCTTGCTTTGGCCTCCCAAAGTGCTAGGATTACAGGCATGAGCCACCACCACAGGCCTAGATCCTCTTTATTCTTAAAGATGCTTCTTCCTTCCAGAAGCTACCCCCAAACACTCTCAATCATATGCTCCCTTAGGTTCTTCCTCCCATATCCCTTCCAAGCAGAACATTGTGCTAATATGGTAGACATTACTAACAATCGCCATTTTATCCAAACTGCTTCTCCTTCCAAGCACATAAAAGACTACACTTTTTCACTTCTTTAAAGTTAGGTATGGCTGCATGACTTACTTTGGCTAGTGATATTTGAGTGGAAATAATTTGTATCACTTCCAGGTTGAAGCATTTAAGGAATGTAGGTGGTTTTTCACACTTTTTCTCTTCTACGTCAACTGAGGTCACACATTTCTCAAAACTTCAGAGTAGAGGAAGTTTCAGTGTCTTGGTTTGCCAAAGTGCCGTAGGAAAAAAAGTTGTCATGGAAATATGACTAAGCCCACAGAGGATTTTGTGTAAGCAAGGAATAAACCATCATTTAGCCAATAAGACATGGGAGCTGTTTATTACTGTAGCACATTCTAACCTTCCTGACCAATATAATATTACTATAACAGAACTTATCACTCTCTATTATATTATACATTTTCTAGACTATTTTCTTCAGATAGTGGGTTAAGACAGTTATTTCTGCATTCCCTTCACCTGAGGTAGCCACTGACATGTAGTACATACTCAACAAATTTCTTAAAAAGTTTGATACTAGGAAGCAGTAAGAAGCCTTACTGGATTTATTATTGCTTAAGAACTCATCACTTTGTAGTGTCAGACCTGTTAAGCACATAAACAATCATATAACAAAGAGTGGATTGCTTCTCTTAAATAAAGCCAAAAGTGTCAAGATTGCCAGCTGAGTTGCACAGTTTTGCACATGAACCAATTTCACCTTTGAGTCTCCTTTAACCTGTAATTTCCTACACAGACTTTGCAATTTTGCCTACTATTCTCACTTTGAAACAGAAAAGGAATCATAACTTGTTTATGCCTTGACTATCAAGGAAGTCTTAAAACCAGGGAGTGTGATTCTTCCAATATATTTTCTTCCAAAATTGTTTTGACTATTGTAGGTTGCTTGAAATTCCACGTATATTTTAGAATTAGTTTGTAAATTCTACAAAAAGCAAAAACTGTGTTGGTATTCCAAAAGAAATTACACTGAATCTATAAATCAACTTAGAAAAAAGATACCTTAAAATTGATTCTTCCAGTTTATGAATACAGTTTATCTATCCTTTGTGTCTTCTTTAAGTTTTCTTGGTAATTTTTAATGTGGAAGTCTTAAAATTGACTGAAAATTTATGCCTAATAATTTTATTTTTATTTCAATTTAATGGAAATGCATCTTTTATTTCATTTTCCAATTTTTTTGCTAGTACATAAAAATATATTTAACTTAGCATAATGTATAACTTAGTATAACTTAGTATACTAAGATTAACTTAGTATAATCTCAATAGATTATATCCCATGACCCTGTTAAAACTACCTTATTATTTCTAGTAACTTTTTGAAGACTCCTTAAGATTTTTTAACCACATGATTAGTATCCACATATAAAGACAGTTTTACTTTTCTTTCTTTTTCTTCTTTATGTCTTTTATTTCTTTCCTAGACTTATTGTATGGAAAAATATTAAGTAGAAGCAATAAAGGTGGACATCCTTGTCTTGTTCTTGATCTTCTGGGGAAAGGCTTCTAATATTTTGCCACTAAGCATGATTCTAACTAAAAGTTTTAGTAAATACTCTTCACCAAATTAAGGAAGTCTCTTTTATTCGTAATTTTCTGACAGTTACTATCATGAAAAGGCATTGAATTGTACTAAGTACTTTTTATGAATTTGTTGATATAATTTTTTTTCCTTTATTAGGTTAATATAGTGAATTATATTAATTTATTTTTGAATTTTAAAAAATCTTGCAATCCCGGGACATCTCTTCCTCTTAATTATGCTTTACCTTTTCTGTATTCTAAAGAATTTGATTTGCTAATATTTTCTTAGGATTTTTGTGCATTTGTTCATGAAGAATATTGGTCTGCAATTTTCTTTTTTTGTTTTTGTCTGATTTTGGTATCAGGGTTATGCCAGGTTCTTCAAATGAGTTGGGAAGTTTTTAGGTTTCTTTGTTTATATTTTCTTTAAAATTTGTGAAATTTCACTATTATTATTTCCTTAAATGTTTGCTACAATGCACCAATGAACCATCTGAGTTGGATTTTTCTTTGGAAAAATATTGGTATTAAAAATCTATTTCTATAATAGTTATGGGAATTTTTCAGACTTTCTGTTAACGCATATCACTTTTGGTAATTTTAGCTTTTCAAGGAACTTGTCAACTTCACATGAGTTTAATCTGTTGGCGTAAATCAATTCATAATGTACTCTTGTTATTTTCTTAATGCTTGTAGAATCTTTTATGATATCCTCTCCAAACTGTGTATTTGTATTTTATATTTTTTCTATTTTTCTCTTGGCTTTGTCAACTTTATTAATCTTCTCAAAGAACTAATTTATGTCTTTGCTAGTTTTTCTAATGTTTACTTCCTATTTTATTTATCTCTGTTAATCTTAATTTTAATTTCATCTTCTCTTTGAGTTTGATTTGCTTGTCTTTTTGAAGTTCTCTAAATGAGACTTTAGATCATTGATCTTAAAACTTTCTTAATGTCTAATATAAGCATTTGAAGCTATAAACTTCCTTCTAAGTGTTGCTTCACCTGCATCCTACAATTCACATACTTTCTTTTTATTTTCATTTTTATTCAGTTCAAAATTACTTTTAATGTTCCTTCTTCTTTAATCTATAGGTTATTTGGAAGTGTGTTGTTTAATTTACAAGTACTGAGCTTTTCCAGATATGCTATTGTGATTGATATCTAAGTGATTTTCCTTGTGATCAGAGAACATATATTGCATAATTTCAATATTTTAAATTTTATTGAGACAATTAATTTTCAACATATGTTCTGTTTGGGTATCTATTCCATGTGTGCTTGAAAATAAAAAATATGGCCTCTGTTTGTGGTTGATTGTATTGTTCAGATATTCTATATCATTACTGATTGTTTACCTTCCTGTTCTGTTAATTACTGTGCTAAAAACTCCAATCATGATTACAGATGTGTCTTTCTCCTTTGAGTTCTATCAGTTTGAACTTTTTTTGTTTTGAAATTTGGTTGCTGCTTGCTTATGTATTTGCAATTGTTATTATTTCCTTGATAAATATACCTTTTTTCATTGTCCCTCTTTATTTTTTTGTAATACTCCTCATACTTATGTCTACAATTTTATGATATTAATATAGCCTTCTTACGCTTACTGTTTGCATGGCATATCTTTTTTCAATATACTTACTTTCAACCTCTTTAGAATTAATATAGAACTCTTTTAGTAGTTTGCAATTAAAATCCAGCATGTAGTTGGTGCTTTTTTATTCAGTTTGACAATCTCTGCCTCTTAATTGGAAATAGTTCACTTGCATGGTAATTATCAATATATTTGGCTTTAAGCCATCCTTTTTACTATTTGTTTCCTATTTCTTTTTGCTTGTTGGTTTGTTTCTCCTTTCCTGTCTTCTCTGGGATTTTTTTTTTTTTTTTACTTTCTCTGATGTTTTCTTTGAGCTATAAGTTTTTTTGATATTTGTATTGATTTGGTTTGATTTTACAAAATATATTATTAACTTATCACAGTCTACATGGAGTTAATACTGTGCCACATTACATAAATGTAAGATACCTGCAAAGGTGTAATTCCATTTGCAACCCTCTCATACCATGTGCTGTTGTTGTCATATATTCTACATCCACATAGAATACAATCCCAATATAAAAGATTGTAATTTTGTGTCAGTCTGTTGCCTTTTAAAGAATTTAATAGAGGGATATAAAATGCTTCTTTATATTTACTTATTTATCATTTCTTGTGCTCTTTCTTCCTTCTCCTGGATCCAAATTTCTATCTAGTGTTAATTCCTTTAGCAGGAATGACCTCTGAATAAGTCACAAAATCAGTAGCTTAAAACAACAAAAATGTATTGCTTTATAGTTCTGTAAGCCAGAAGTCTAAAGTGAGTCTCCCTGTACTAAAATCAATGTGTCTGCAGGACTCTCTTTCTATCTGAAGACTCTATGGGCCACTTTTAATTTTAAATATTAGAGTTTTTGGTTCTGGAATACCAATATAATTTTTTCATAGTATTTGTTTTTCTGCTGAAATTACCCTTCTGTTCATTTATTATGACAGTTATCCTTTAAATCTCTAAATGTATGTATAATAACTTAAGAATCCTCTGGCCAGGGTCCATGGCTCAGCCTGTAATCCCAGCACTTTGGGAGGCTGAGGCGAGTTATTGCCTGAGTCTGTGGGTTCGAGACCCATCCAGGCAACTCGGCGAAACCTCATCTCTACAACAAATCAAAAATTAGCTGGATGTGGTAGCACGTGCCTGTAGTTCCGGCTACTGGGAAGGCTGAGGCAGAAGGATCACTGGAGCCCAGTAGGTCGAGGCTGCAGTGGCCGGGAGCATGTCACTGCCCTCTAGCCAGGTGACAGAGTGAGACTACAACTCAAAAAAAAAAAAAAAAAAGAATCCTCATTCACTAATTCTAGTATATTGATTTCTTGATTTCTGTCTTTTTGATTGCTTTGCCTCTTAACTATGGATCACAATTTTATGTTTATTTGCATATATCATTTTTCTAATTATCATTGATGTATACTGGATATTGTGGAAGATATGTCTATTTAGTCAGCAGTTTAACTACTAGGCGAAAATCTTGAACCTGTGGAGGCTTGGTGTTATATTTTTCTATGCTGAGTTTGTTTGGAATTCTTTCTTTGTTTTCTTTAGTCTGAGAGACCTTTAGTCCTAAGAAATAGCATTCACTCTGAAGGCATTTCCCTTCTGTGGTTTCAATGAAAAACCTAAGGTGTTTATCAGATCTCTTTACTTGGATGGATTTGAACTTCAGACTGTCTCCCCTGCAATGGACTGCAGTGTCCTGTGTTTTTCAACTTCTAGCTTTTTCTTTCTCTTCTGCTATTTGAAACCTCCCCCATACATGTGCAGCTACAACCAGATTTGAAGAAAATTCATACACATATTTAGGGATGCTTCCATTCCTAGATCTCTCTTTTTCAGGACTTTCCCCCTTTGATTTGTAGCTATTCCAGCATCACTAAATTCTATTTTCTGAAACATCAAGCCAATAAAATTGCCACTTTCTGCTTAAGTTCTCTCTGCTCCAGGCAACAGGGACTAGTGAGTATCTTTATGGAAAAAGCTGTATCAGTAGAGAATTCACCTAGTTTTTCCTCCTTTTTCAAGCATCTAATTTCTCAAGTTTCTGCCTGCTTTGGAATGCCCTCCAGTATCTTCAAATAGTAGGAGTTTTTCTCTGAGAGTTTATCACTGACAATGGGAGAAGGAATTTATTCTACATGAGCTACTCTGCCATTACCAGAACTAAAACTTCCTCAATATTCTTTTTATTTTTTTAATTTTAGGAATTGGATTCTAATCCAAAAAGGGTTTTTGTTTTTTTCAGTACCTTTGAGGGGTACAAATAGTTTTTGGCCCATGCACATTGTACCCAATAGATAATTTTTTAAAGTATTTATTTTACAACTAAAATCTGTGTCTAGATCTAGGACAGACTGATCATTAAAATTAATGTAAAAGTTAGCTATTTATATACAAGTGTTTATTTCTTCAAATCTAATTCTGATGAGTATTATCTTTCAGAAAATGTTTAGATAGAGTTTTTAAATGTCACTTATTCTTGATACTTTTGAAAATGCATGAACTAACGTACTTTCATAGCAGCTAATTATTAAACTAACTTTAAAATAATCACAAAAACACTACTCTTCTGATGAGTTTGCAACAGTTAGGACTCTTAGTGAAGGTGATAGAAAATCAACATGAACTCATATAGAAAATAAATATATATTTTATATATTTAAATATATTTATAAATATAATATTTATACATTTATATAATATATTAATATTCTCTCTCTCTCTCTCTCTCTCTCTCTCTCTCTCTCTCTCTCTCTTAGATCCCAGGATCTGATTCAAGGTACAATTGAAGAATTAAATTGGGGTAAGTAGGGATAAATTTGGGCCTTAAAACAACTGAAGCCAAGTCAATCAAGAATCCGATAACTTTGCTATTTTGTTCCATCTTCTTCTCTCTGACTATTGCCTTTATTCACTCACCACCTGAAGAAACTTGGCTACCAACAGCTGCTAACTGAAGAGAAAGACAGAGAATTTCTCTTCCTTTGATATGGTATAAAAGTCCTGTGGATAGATGAGCTTACTTAGGTCATCCTTGCATCAGTCACTGTGGGACAAAAAGGATGAAATCAACATGTTTCACAGGGGAAGGGAGGAACTTTTCCCAGTAGAATGAAAGGCAAGACAAATCTTTTTTAAATTTTCCCTTCAGGACTCATTTCTAAAGGTTCATTAAATGTAGGAACAAAGAACTTGCGGTTTAGAAAATATACTTTGAAAATTAGATCAATTTTCCCATTATAAAAACCTTATAAGAATGTTTTTTGAATGCTAAATATGATCCCATGCTGTGTCATCTATATCTAAATATTCATTTGGAATAAAAAACCTGTCTGAAGAAATCTGAAGCAGTAAAGAGCTTGGATACAACAGACCCCAGTTCAGGACAACTGAGCTAGAAAATCTCGATTATTAGCTAGTTGACTTTGAGCAAGTTAGATTATTTTTATCCCTATGTTTCTTTTACCTCTAATTATCAAAAATGACTTAGTAGGTTTTTGTGGAGACTAAATAAAATGAGATAAAGAAAACAGTAGAGGTGTTTAATAATGTTAGTATTTAAAGTGACTGAGAGTCAGAACCTGTTTACTTTTACTTATACAATACTAACAATTTTACTTTATTTCTGAATTTTAGAAAATAAAATCTGTTCTTTGATCTATTTGTACTCTGGAGGGAATAATATAGCATGAGAATCAAACAAAAGGTAAATCTCCTTTTGGCTCTTTTGCAATTACAAAACCAGGACAAATGCATTAAAATAGAGATTCCAATAAACACTCAAGAAAGGATTTTGGTAGCACTTTTATTACATTATTTATTAAGCATTTAATGATGGGGTTTCATGTAATTCTCATTCTATTCACCTCTCCTCCCTTCTGCTTTTTCACCTACAATTTCCTCTGCTACTCAACCCACTTAGAAATCATCTGAAGGTTCAGTGAGAAAAAATCAAATAAAGGCAAATTAGATTTAGAATACTCACCATAATGGTTTGGGCAAATTGCCACAGAAATCCCTTCCCAGACATTTAAACAAGTTGATTATATTACATTATGCCATTTAGTTCAAGTTCATTTGGGGGAGGGGCGAGGGAATTTTTATTTACTTATTTTTATTTTAAAAATATGTACAGATTAGGATTGTGTACATAAGTGGTCTAGGTACAAGTGAATTTTGGACCTCCCATTGGCCCTTATTGTGCCTGAATGAGCATCGGTCACCATTATTGCTTTTATGATTCCTCCCACCCAGCAGTGTCCCACTACTGCCAATCCTTTTCTTGTAGTATTATGATAGGTGTTCAGGGTTCACTTATGTATGAGAACATGTGGTACTCAGTTCCTTATTTCTGAGATAGACCACTGAGTATGATAGACTCCAGATTCATCCAAGTTGCTGTGAAGTCCATAGTTTTTTCCTTCTTTATGGCTGTGTTATATTCCATTGTGTATATGTACCACTTTTTTTTTTTTTAGCCATTTCAGTTTTGATAGACAGCATAGTTGGTTCCATGTTTTTGCTATTGTGAATAGTGCTGCAATAAACATGCGTGCGAAGGTATCTTTTTTGCAGAATGATTTGCATTTCTTCAGGTATATTCCCAGAAGAGGGGTTGTGGGGTCATATGGAAGGTAAATTTCTAATTCTTTTAGGAATTGCCACACTGTTTTCCATGGAGGTTGAAGTAGTCTGCACTCCCACCAACAGTGCAGAAGCATCTCCTTTTCTCCACATCCTCACCAGCGTCTGCTGTCTTTTTGGTTTATCAATGATGGTCATTATCACTGGAGTTAGGTGGTGTCTCAGTGTGGTTTTGATTTACATTTCTCTGATGATTAGTGAGGCTGATTATGTGTCTGTTGGCTGCTCATATATCTTCTTTTGCGAAGTATCTACGCATGTCTTTTGCCCACTTTTTGATGAGGTTCTTTTGTTTTTTGTTTTTGTTTCTTTCAGCATATATGAGTCCCTTGTAGATCCTGGATGTTAGAACTTTTTCAGATATACAGTTTGCATTCTGTGAGCTGTCTCCCCACTCTCTTGACAGTTTCTTTTGCTTTATAAAATCTTTTCAGTTTGATGAGGTCCCACTTGTGTATCTTATCTCTTATGGCATGGGATTTCAGGTTTTGATTAGGAATTAGTTGCCTATTCCAATTTCTGTAAGGGTGTGTCCTGTGTTTTCTAAGATTCTTAACATTTGAGGTTTTATGTTTAAGTCTTTGATCCACTTAGAGTTGATCTTTGTGCATGGTGAGGTAGGAGTCCTGTTTAATTCTTCTGCACGTGGTTAGTCAGTTCTCCCAGTACCTTTTATTGAATGGGTTTTCCCCTCACCAGTGGTTGTTGTTGGAGGATTTGTTGAAGATGAGCTAATTGAGAAATTGAGGTTTTGCTTTAAGAATGTCTATCTTGTTTCATTGGTCTATATGCCTGCTTTTGTACCAATACCAGTACAAAAGGTATTATTGATTATTGTAGCCTTATAATAAGATTTAAAGTCTGGAAGTGTGTTTTTTTGCTGAGGATTGTTTTGGCTATTTGTGGCCATTTTTGTTTCCATATGAATTTCTGAATTGCCATTTCCAGGTCTGAGAAAAATGATTATGATAATTTAAAGGGTATTGCATTAAATCTGTAGATTGCCTTGGATAGGGTGGACACCTTAAAAATGTTAATTTTTCCAGTCCATAAGCATGGGATATTTTTCCATTTGTTTGTGTCTACTTTCATTTCCTTGAGCAATGTTTTGTAGTTTTCATTGTAAAGATCTTTCACTTCTCTGGTCAGGAAGATGCCAAGGTATGTTCCCTCTATGCCTAGGTGTTCAAGGGCTTTCAAGAATGGATGCTGGATTTTGTCAAAAGCCTTTTCTGCATCTAATGATACAATCATGTGGTTCTTGCTATTACATCTGTTGATACATTTAATTACATTTATGGTCTTGCAAATGTTAAACCAGTCCTGCATCCTGGGGATGAAGCCTGCTTGGTCAAGGTGGATTTACTAGAATCTTGTTGAGAATTTTTGCATCTATGTTCATCAGGAATATTGACCTGTAGTTATTTTTCTTTGTTGGGTCTTTGCCCGGTTTGGGTATCAGTGTAATGTTAGCTTCATAAAAGGATTTGGGGAAAGTTATGTCATCCTCAGTTGCCTATAATATTTTAATACTTTCAATAGAATTGCTATCAGCTCTTTCTTGAATGTTTTACAAAATTCTGCTGGAAAACCATCTGGTACAGGGTTTTTGTTTTGTTTTTTTATTTTGTTTTGTTTTGTTTGTAGGTAGTTTTCTTACGATGAAGTCAATTTCCTGGGTTGTTATTGGTCTATTTAAGATCTCTATTTCTTCTTGTTTCAAACTTAGGAGGTTGTGTGACATCAGAATCTCCTCCGTTAGGTTAGGTTTTTGAATTTGTTTTCATACACGTGTGCATAGTAACCTCTGATAATCTTTTGCATTTCTTCGGGGTCAGTTGTGACTTGGTCTTTTGCATTTCTGATTGTGGCTTTTTCTCTCTTTTTCTTGGTCAGTCTGGCTAAGGGTCTGTCAATCTTGTTTATCCTTTTAAAGAACCAGATTTTTGTTCTGTTGATTTTTTTCTATGATATTTTTGTCTTCTATGTCCCATATTTGGGCTTTTGCTTTGGTGATCTGGAATCTTCTGCTGACATTAGGGTTTTGGTGACCTTGCCCTTCAAGCTCCCTTAGATGATTTTAGGCTGTTAACTTGTGATCTTTTTATTTTCTTGATGCATGTTCATAGCTATATAAATTCCCTTCTTAGTACTGTTTTCATGGCATCCCAAAGGTTTTGGTAAAATGTGTCTTTGTTTCTATTTGTTTCTAAGAATCTTTAATTTCTGTTTTGATTTCTGTGTTGGCTCAGGAGTTGCTCAGTACTGTGCTGTTTGGTGTCCATGTCTTTGTGGCATGCGGGAATCTTATTGGTGGTGATATTTATTTTTATCCTGCTGTAGTCTGAGAGGGTACATGGTAGTATTTCAATCTTATGGAATTTGTTTATGCTTGATATATGGCTGAGGATGTGGTCGATCTTGGGTATGTTTCATGTGGTAATGAGGAGAATGTATATTCCATGGTTGTTGGGTAGTGTCCTGTACGTATCTACTAAGTCCATTTGTTCAAGTGTCAAGTTAAGGTTCCAGATCTCCTCAGTGATTTTTTTTGCTTAGATGATCTCTCTAGGGTTGTATTCAAGTCCCCAGTTATGATAGTATTAGAGTCAATATCCTTTTTTAGTTTACTTAGTAGTTGCTTCATAAATCCTGATGCTCCTGTATTGTGTGCATATATATTTAAGTTGAATAATTCTTGTTGATGGATTGAACCTTTTATCATTATGTAGTGTCCGCCTGTATCTTTTTAAATTTTTGATAGCTTGAAGGCTGTTTTGTCTGATATTAAAATCTTGACTCTTGCTTTATTTGTGTTTCATTTGCCTCAAAGTTTATTTTTCATCTTTTAACTCTGAGTTTGTGGGTGTCCTTTGTAGTGAGATGTGTTTCCTGTAGGCAGCATATTGTTGGGTCGTGCTTTGTTATCCAGTTTGCCATTCTATATCTTTTCAGCCTATTAATGTTCAGGCTAATTTATTGAGATGTGAGAATTTATCCCTGTCATGAGTCTCTTATAAAGTTTTTTGGGGTTTTTTTGCCTGTTTGTTTTCTTTTAACTTTTGAGTTGATGTATGTGTGTTCTTTCAAGTTTGCAGTTGCAACGTATTCTCTGTTGATTCTGTGATTTCCTGTTCTTCTGTGAAGTGCATGGGCATTTTTTTTTTTCTTTCTTCTGTGCCTAATACCTTCTTTAGTGTCTCTCCTGTAGAGCTGGTCTGAAAGCAGCATAATCTCTTGGGGACTGGATGTCTGGGTAGGATTTTAATTCTCAATCACTGATGAACCTTAGTTTAGCTGGCTGGAATTGTTTATCTTTGAGAACTTTGAAGATTGGAGTCCAGTGTCTTCTAGTTTGCAGTGTTTCTGTAAATAAGTCTGCTGCTATTCTAACTGGTCTTCCCTGGTAGGATGTCTGACCTTTCTCTCTTGCTGCCTTTAGGACTTTTTCTTCTATACCTACTTGTGCAAGTGAATTACTGTTTCTGAGAGTTGGTCTTCTCATTTGATGCTTTGCAGGGGTTCTCTGAATCTTTTGTGATTCCATGTTCATGTCTCTGATGAGATGAGGGAAGTTTTCTTGAATAGCCTCATGAAATGTTTGTTCCAACAGGTTATCTCTCTTTCTGCCTCAGTATCTTTTTTGTTGTTGTTCTTGTTTTATTTTTTTATTTGATCCATTTTGTCTGTTTATCCATTTGTTTGCTTGCTGTTTGTTTTCCAATTTCTTCTTCTTTCTCTTCATCTTCCTTTTTTCTCCTATCTTTATTTCTCTGTTCTTTTCCCTTCTCTTATCTCATTTTGGTCTCAGGGGGTATACTCCCACTGCATGAACATAGTGTAAAATGGTGGGAAGTAGGCTCCAGGGGGCCCACACCCCAGAATGCAGAATACTGCAACCTGCAGGTCACTTCTGAACCTTAGCTCCCTCCATTATACCTTAATCAAATCTCAAAACTGCAATAGGACAGCACAGCCCCTCCCCCCCCCAGACTGGTTTCAAAATTGAACAAATTCAGAGGCTCTGCTTAAGGAAGGATAGGGGGTTGAACAAACAGAAGTGAAAACATCTCCCCTTCACTGAACAATGGAATTAAAGAGAAAAAAAGGAGAGGAGAAATCCATCACTAAAGAAGAAGAATCAGATGAAGAACACAGGTACCCCTCAGACTCCTGGAAATGCAGTGCATGAAAATATGGACTTTGGAACTCAAACAATGAAGAGTCCCCAGAATGACTAGTCTCAGACCACAAATCCAGACATCAAGGTATTGATGGAGACGATGAATAAAAATCATGAAAGGCAAGAAGAAAGAATGAGTCAATAGCAGAGATGATGGCAATGAAGAGCACAATGAATGAAATAAATAACAAATTGACAAACATGGAAATCAGAATTAGCCAAGCAGAAGAAAGAATCTCAGAGCTTAAAGACCGAAATACGGAACTAACTCAAATGGTTACAAACATAAAAAATAAGATTTAAAAGACAGAACAAAGCCTCCAAGAGATGTGCAATTATATTAAAAGGTAAGACTTAAGGCTGATTAACATTCCTGAAGCAGAAAGAGAGAGAACCCCTCAGAACAAACATTTCATGAGGTTATCCAAGAAAACTTCCCTCATCTCATCAGAGACATGAACATGGAAACACAAGAGATTCAGAGAACCCCTGCAAAGCATCAAATGGGAAGACTAACTCTCAGAAACTGTAATTCATTTACACAAGTAGTTATAAAAGAAAAAGTTCTAAAGGCAGCAAGAGAGAAAGGTCAGACAACCTACCAGGGAAGACCAATTAGAATAGTAGCAGACTTATTTACAGAAACACTGCAAACTAGAAGAGACTGGATTTCAATCTTTAAAGTTCTCAAAGATAAACAATTCCAGCCTGCTAAGCTAAGCTTCATCAGTGATTGAGAATTAAAATACTACCCAGACATCCAATCCCCCAAGAGATTATGCTAATTTTCTTGGTTATGTAATTTTGTTGTAGATAGCTCTTACTATTTTGAGGTATGTTCCATTTATGCTTAGATGTTCAAGGATTTTTATCAAAAAGCAGTGTTGGATTTTATAGAAAGCTTTTTCTGCATCTAAAGATATATTCATATGATTTTTGTTTTTATATCTGTTGATGTATTTAATTATGTTTATGGTCTTGTGGATGTTGAACCAGCCCTGCATCCCAGGAATGAAACCTACTTGGTCATGGTGTATGATTTTTGAGATGCGTTGTTGGATCCGATTTGTTAGGATCTTGTTGAGAATTTCAGCATCTATGTTCATCAAGGATACTGGCCTGTAGTTCTCTTTCTTTGTTGGATCTTTACCTGGTTTTGGTATCCATGTGATGCTAGTGTTATAAAATGGTTTCAAGAGAGTTCCATCTTTCTCAATTGCCTGGAATACTTTCAATAGGGTTGATATCAGTTCCTCATTGTATGTCTTATAGAATTCTGCTGGAAAGTCATCTGGCCCAGGGTTTTTGTTTTGTTTTGTTTTTTAGGTAGTTTTTTTAATGACATAGCCCATTTCCTGGATTGTTATTGGTCTATTTAGGGTCTCTATTTCTTGTTTCAACCTGAGGGGGTTGTGTGATGTCAGAAAGTCCTCCATTTCCTTTAGGCTTTCAAGTTTGTTTCCATACAAGAGTACATAGTAGTCTCTGATAATCTTTTGTATTTCTTTGTGGTCAGTTGTGACTTGATCTTTTGCATTTCTGATTGTGTTTATTTGGGCTTTTTCTCTCTTTTTCTTGGTCAGTCTAGCTAGGGGTCCATCAATCTTGTTTAATCTTACAAAGAACCAGCTTTTTGTTTCTTTTTTTTTATATTATATTTTTATCTCTTATGTCCCAAATTTGAGCTTTTATTTTATTGATATGGATTATTCCACTGATGTTAGAGTTCTTGTGGTCTTGCTTTTCAACTTCTTTAGGTGATTTGTTAGATTGTTAATTTGTAATCTTTCCATTTTCTTCATGTGTGTTCATAGAGATACGAATTCCTCTCTTAGTATTGCATTCCTGGCATTCCAGAGGTTTGGTAAGATGTTTCTTCATTTTCATTTATTTCCAGATATCTTTTAATCTCTGTTTTGATTTCTGTGTTGAACCAGGAGTTGTATAGCATCGTGCTATTTTGTGTTCATGTCTTTTTAGGTTTTGGGGGAACTTTGTTGGTGTTGATATTTATTTTTATTCCACTGTGGTCTGAGATGGTGCATGGTAGTATTTCAATCTTATGGAATTTGTTTATGCTTGATTTATGGCCAGGAATGTGGTTGATCTTAGAGTACATTCCATGTGGTGATGAGTAGAATGTATATTCCATGGTTGTTGGGTGAAGTGTTCTGTAGATATCCATTAAGACCATTTGGTCAAGCATAGTGTTGAGTTTCCAGATCTCCTTGTTGATTTTTTTTTTTTGTCTTGATGATATGTCTAGGGTTGTGAGTTGGGTATTTATGTCCCCACCTATGACAGTGTTAGAGTCTGTATCTTCTTTTAGTTTACCTAGAAGCTGTTTTATGAAAGTTGGTGCTGCTATGTTGGTGCATATATGTTTAAGATGGATATTTCTTATTGATGGATTGAACCTTTTATCATTATGTAGTGACCTTCTGTATCTTTTTAAATTTTTGATAGCTTAAAGAGTATTTTGTCTGATATTAAGATCATGATTCCTGTTTATTTTGTTTCATTAACCTGAAATTTTGTTTCCATCCTCTTACTTTGAGTCTGTGAGTGTCCTTTCTGGTGAGATGAGTCTCTTGGAGATAATATATTGTCACCTCACAATATTTTATCCAATTTCCCATTCTATGTCTTTTCAGTGGTGGATTTAGTCCATTCACATTCAAGCTAATTATTGAGATGTGAGAGTTTATCCCTATCATGAGGTTCTCATAGTTTGTTGTTGCTGCTGCTGTTTGCTTGTTTATTTGTTGTCTTTATTTTGATTTTAGGGTTGATTCATGTGTGTTTCCAATCTTTTTCCTGCATTCTTGGGCAGGGCATTGCCATTCTGTTTTTCCTTTTATTCTGTGTTTAATACTTTCTTAAGTGTTTCTTGTAGAGCTGGTCTGGAGGCAGTGTAAAATCTTAGGGATTGAATATCTGGAAAAGATTTTAATTTTCCATCACTGATGAGGCTTAGCTCTGCTAGGTAGGCATTTCTTGGTTGAAATTGTTTATCTTTGAGAACTTTGAAGATTGGGCTCTAAACTCTCTTAGTCTGAAGTGTCTCTCTAGGTAAGTCTGTTACTATTCTAATTGGCCTTCTGGTAGATAGCCTAAACTTCTCTCTTGCTGCCTTTAGGATTTTTTCTTTAATACCTACTTTGTGTAGGTAAATACTGTGTCTAGGAATTTGTCTTCTCATTTATCAGTTTGCAGGGGTTCTCTGAACCTCTTGTGTTTGAATGGTTGCATCACTGATTAGATGAGAGAAGGGAAGTTTTCTTGGATAATTTCAAGGAATATTTGTTCCAGGGTGATATCTATCTCTCTATCTGCCTCAGGGACTCCAACTAATCTTGGATTCAGCCTCTTGAAATAATTGCTTCTGTTTTGGAGGTTTTGTTCTGTCTTTTTTAGCTTCTTTTCTCTGTTTTTAACAGTATGGGTTAATTTAGTCCTCAAACTCTGAGATTCTTCTTCTGCTTGGTTATTTCTGCTTTCTACGCTTATTAGTTTGTTTTTTATTTCATTCACTGTATTCTTTATTGCTATTATCTCAGTTATCAACTCTTTCATTATTTTCTCTTGTCACTCCTCATTTCTATGTATTCTTTCTATTAATATCTTGATATCTGGGTTTGTAGTTTGAGACCAGTCATTCTGGGGGCTCTTCATTGTTTATGTTCTGAATCTATATTCTCAGTGGTTGACCTCCCAGGGGTCTGTGTGAGACCTGTATTCTTCCTTTGGCTTGTCTTCATTTGTGTAGATTTTCCTTCCCCCTTCTTTCATCTCTTCTTTAATTCTGTTGTTCAGTGATGGGGGTAGCTTTTACTTTTGCTTGTTCAATCTCTTATTCTTCCTTATGTAGATCCTCTGACTTTGTTCAATTTTGAAACTGGACTGGGAGGGTGCTGTACTTTTTGCAGTTTTAAGATTTAATTGAGGGGGGAGCTGTGATTCAGAAACTATCTACAGATCCCAGTATTGACTGACAGGTGTATGGGTCTCCTGGAACTCACTTCCCACCACCTTACAAACTGTCCATGCAGTAAGGGTATATGTTTGCCTCCTGAAAGCAAAATGAGGTAAGAATAAGGAAAAGAATAGAAAAAGGAAGGAGGAAGATGAGAGGAACATGGAGAGAGAGAAGAAGAAGAGGGAAAACTGATAGGTGTGCCAACTAACAAATGAACAGAGATACAAACAAAGACAGAATATTTTTAAAAACATACAATCATACAAACACACAAACTGACAAAACTCCCCTATTGATGTTCTCAAAAATACCCACACACAAACAGAAAATCTTTTTTAGAAAGTGTTAAAATAACAGAGACAAAGCATGTGAGAAAACACAATCAAAAACAGAAAGAAAGGGAGAAGAGAAAAAAACTAAAACTAAAAAAAAAAAAAAACAAGCAAAAATAAACCCAAAAAAACAAAACTTGCTCTGCCACAGTTCCTGTAACTCCAACTTCCATTCATCTGGATTCACTGCATTAAGGAGCAGTTCTAGTCTCCAGGCCCTCCCCTCTTCTCTCAGCACAGGTTGATAAGGTTGCTCTCAGCATGGGTCAGATGCCCCTTGGACTACTGTGGAAGGCGGGTGGACCAGATCTGGACTCATACTACTTGCTGCCACTGCTGTCAAATCTCCCTATCTGACATGTTTGTGCATGTTCCAGCATGGGGGAGGGGCATCTGTCTCTCCAAGTTTAATGAGGAGATAACCTCTAGGTTCCAGATTGGAGGCTGGGTGGAGCTGGGCAGGGCAATGCAGGTATCTTCCTGACCCAGAAAAAATGGTGCCAGTCAGCATTTTCTCACTGGTGGTGGTGCTCCTTTCCAGCCCTTCATGACCTGTTCTCTCCATGGATCTTGAAGTTCATGTTCCTCTGCTTCACAAGTGCTGGTGTGGGCTGGGTGACAGGTAGTGAAGATCAGCTGCTTTTGCTGCCTCTTCTTAGGAGATTCCCGACTATAGCAGACAATCCTGTGCACCAGGGTCTTCAATCTCAGAGAGGTAGGGGGTTGTAGTCACGTCCAGAGGAGAGCCCTGGGTGCATGAACCCAAGTCTCCCCTCAGATGGACTTTCACTCACCCACCAGCACACACTCACTCACCCAGAGAGTCTTTATGGACACTTGCTTTTGGGGAGACTCTCACAGTCCAACCTGTTCTGTAGCCATCTTTCAGAAATCTGTGACTCCAATTTCCCATTGATCTTTAAATGACAAGATTTGTGAATCACAAATGTCACCAAGAAAATCAGGCCACCTCCAAAATTTGTGATTGGTATTATTAATGCTTTCATTGATCTTGCAGGTTTCCTTATCTTACATCTTCCTAATGTGGCATACAAGGTCCTTCACTATCTGGTTTCTAACTGCACCTCCAGCCTTGGCTAAAACTGTGTCATATTATCCTCCCCAAACTTCAACAAACATCCCTCCAAACCCTTCCCTGACTCCTCCAGACCCAAGGCATTCCTAGGTTGGCCTGCTTTTGCATCTTGCCAAAGCCCTCCAGAATTGCACTGAACATGTGCATTATAATGATATGTTTATTTATCTACTATTAGGCAGTGAGCAACTTGAGAGCAAAGCCTTTCATGTAATTGCTCTTTTAAAGAAAGTTTTATCTTAATATAATTAATACATTAAAAACTGTACATATTGCCGGGCTCGGTGGCTCAGCCTGTAATCCCGCGCCTTTGGGAGGCTGAGGTGAGTGGATTGCCTGAGTCCACGGGTTCGAGACCCA
>NW_007026238.1:203686-273849 GCF_000164805.1 Carlito syrichta
AAAAAAAAAAAAAAAAAAAAAACTGCACATATTTTAAGTGCACAATCTGGTATTTTTACATATACACACACAAACACGCACACATACACACATATATATATGAAACCATCACTAAAGTCAAGAAAATAAACAGATCTAGTACTCACAAAAGTTTTCTCATACCCTTTGCCATCCTTTCACCTTTCCCTACTACCCCCAATCCCTAAACAACTCCTGATCAGCTGTCACTATAGATTAGTTTTGCATTTTCTACAATTCTATATGAATGGAATCATATAATATGTACTCCTTTTTTGTCTGTTTCTTTCACTCACTCAGCAGAATTATTTTGGGACTCATCATGTTGTGTGTAACAATTTATTCCCTTTTTATGCTGAATGGTACTCCATTGTAAGCATACACCACAATTTGCTTGTTCATTATTGATGAATATTGGGGTTGTTTCCAGTATGTGGCTGTTAAAAATTAAGCTGCTATAAACATTCCTGTACATGATTTGTATGGAAATATGTTTTCATTTCTCTTGGGTAAATACCTACCATTAATGGGTACATGTTTACTGTTTTAAGAAACTTTAAAATTATCTACCAAACTGGTTGTACCATTTTTCATTTCCACCAGGAGTATATGAGAGTTCCAGTTGCTCCTCATTAACACTGAATATAGTCAATTCTTTTAGCTATCTATTAGGCATACTAATAGGTATATAGTAGTATTGCATTGTGGTTTTAATCAGCGTTTCTGTAATAACAAATGATGTTGAGCATTCTTGTACATGTCTTTTGGTGAACATGTATATGCATTTCTGTTGGAACTGCTGGACCATGAGGAATGTACCTGGTCAGCATTAGAAGACACTGCCAAACAGTTTTTTAAAAAATGGTTGTGTCATTCTATGTCCCTACTAAAAGAGTATGATAGTCTAAGTTGTTCCACATCCTCATCAACACTGGTATTATATGCCTGTGTTATTTTAGTCATTCTGGTAGGATGTAGTGATATCACACCGAGGTTTTAATTTGCATTTTCCTGATAATTAATGAAAATTATCTAGTTTTCATATATTTATTGGTCATTTAGAGTATATACTCTTAAAGTTCCTGCTCAAGTCCTTTGCTCATGTTTTTATTAGATCATCTATCTTTTATTTTCATTGCAGGAATCCTTAACATAGTCAAGTTAATTCTTATGTCAGATATTTGCATTGCAAATACCTTTCCCATTCAAAATGGCCTCTGCATCCTCCTGATGGTTTTTTGTTGTTGTTGTTTTTTAATAAACAAAAGTACCTAATCTTATTATAGTTCAATTTTTCAAGATTTTATTTAATGGCTAGGGTTTTTTGAATACTGCTCAAAATACCTACTCCCACTTTATTAGGATGTTTTGTTTCCTCTGAAAATCTTTATTGTTTACCATTCACATTTAGATCTGAAATTCATCTGGAATTGATTTGCTGCACTCCTTTTTATTATTTGTTATTTGCTGTATTCTCTGTTATTAAAAACCAATATGTCTGATTTTTCTTTTTGTGGTAGGCTCCAGTATGGCTCAATATGGCTATTACTGATTCTGTCTTTATTCAAAATGTTGCCATTTTGTTTAGTGTGCATTTTTGCCTTCATCTTTATTTTTAAAAACATTGCATTAGAATTATTTATCTTTATTGCTGAGTTTGTGGGGCCACTTGTATTTGGTGCCTAAGGTGGGCCCCCTCACTCATCTCACTCTAGTCCCTGGCCTGCATTAACACCTGAACTGAAGCACAAGGGTCTTCTTACAATAAGGCTACAACACACGTGCTTCAGAATAGCTATGTGGATAGTCTGCAGGAAACTTAGACCCTCACAAGACTATAAATCTTAGTCCCTTCCTTTAAGAATCGTATTCCCTTTCTTTCAGTCCATAAAATACTCTATAGCTGAATTTGTTCGTTGTAATAATAATGATCTGCCTTGAGAGGGTTCTTTATCTCCCCTCCCCTCTTCCTCCCAGGAAGGAACGCCATCCTGCATCCTAAGTGATTTACCCTTTGAAGGTCTACCTGGATGGTTTTCTAATCTCTTTCTCCACGGAGCAAAAAAGAAGAATGAAATAATATGTTAACTCTTCAGTGAGTCATTCTACCATGAACAGCATTGTATTGGACTAAATTCCTACCGTCATGATACTTGCAGTCCAGGTATTGCCTGTATAGCAGCAGCATCAAGGAATGTTCACAACTAAACCAGGGAGGGGTCTTCACTACTTCAGGCCTACTGAAAGTGTCCATTAAAATCAGTATAACTTACCTAAAAAAAAGAAATTTAGAGTGCAAAGCAAGCCCAACATACAGCCCCCACACCCCAACCACCAGCATGTTCAGCAGATTAAATTCTTCAATTGTTGCAGCCTTGGGACTTAATTTGTGTCTGGAGCCAAGACATTTCAGATTGAAGGTTTAAGTTGAGAGGGACCTGCCTTCCTAACACAAAATCACACACTCAAAAGGGGAAGAAGATATTTAATTGCTTATCTCTCCTCTAGCATCTGTTCTCTTCAGCTCTCTGCCTCAGCTCCACTACCAGCTCTGTATGTACCTGTCCATAGATTTGGATGGTAACCTGAGGCTCTGAGATTTGTAGCTAGCAAAGCAGTGGATTGGTCACTCATAGGATAATGCTAAGGACTGATTTAACTGTGGCTTTTTCTTGAAGCAATTGCATTTCTGTCAGTACATCCCTGATTAAACACATTTCTCCCGTAGCATACCAGGTGTGGCCAGGGCACAAAAACAGCCAATGGCCTCAGATCAGTCCCTGCCCTCACTAGACCCACTGCCCTTCCTCTCAAATCATGGAACATTCTGCTGGTTCTAATACTTGCCTACACAGTTTTGGAGACCACACTGACTTTGTTTTGCTTTTCAGCAAAGACTGAATTCTAGTTCCAGCTCTACCATCATTCCATTGGGGGCCCTTTAAAAAATCACTTGACCACCTTCTATATCAGCAGTTCACAGCACAGGCTGCTCTTTAGCTTACCAGTACCTTCTCTTTTCATGAGAAAGGAATTCCAGTTCAACTGACCCACAGTTGAGATATTCTCTAGGTGATTTTAATAGACGATCAGAGTTAAGAACTACAAAACCTGTTGTTCCTAATCACCTGGGAAATGGTTAAAATGCATATTTTTTTATCTCTCTCCACCTCCCTCCCTCAGACTGACTTAGGACACTCCATTAGAGACCAAGCATTTTCCATTTAAATAAAGCTAAAACTGGCGGTCCAGGGAACAATCTTTGAGGAACACCAATTAAAAAGAAGAGGAGGCTGGGCTCGGTGGCTCAGCCTATAATCCCAGCACTTTGGGGGGCCAAGACAAGTGGATTGCCTGAGCCTGCGGGTTCAAGACACGCCCAGGCAACTTGGCGAGATCTCATCTCTACAATAAATCAAAAATTAACTGGGCATGGTAGCACGTACCTGTAGTTCCAGCTATTTGGAAGGCTGAGGTGGAGAGGTCACCAGAGCCAAGCAGGTTGAGGCTGTGGTGCCCGGGAGTGTGCCACTGCACTCCAGTCTGGGTGACAGAGTGAGACTCCAACTCAAAAAAAAGAAAATTGCATTCATTGTCTCATTTAGCCTCAAAAAATATAAGATAAATCTTATGATAAATGTGGAAACTGGAAGAGCTTAAGTTGTGAAGATCACACAGCCTGACAACTAAATTCTCACTACATTGTAAACAAAACTAGACAAAAATAAGCATACAGGCATCTTCCATCTGCTGAAACAGCTCTGACTTTTGTAATATTGTGAGGTTAGGAGTTTGTTTCCAGAATCCTGGCCTTTCTTTTTAGAATCTTTTTCCTCACCACATAGATACCTGAAAGCATGTGCCTTCAGGGTCTGGCTTCAATTACAACCCACCTCACCAACACCTGCTTAGAGAAAAGACTCAGCATCATTTATTCATTTTCAATATGTCGAAATAAATATGTTTCTCTCCAAGGATTATTTGGACTCCAAGCCTTATATCATAATATTTAAAAAGTTATTCCTTCTTTAAGGAATTTTATGCATCAGCAAGCAGCTATTCTGCAAGACAGCAGGAAACCTTCCATTGACTTTCAGATCTTATTTATAAGTGTATTTATAAGCTCAGTATGTGGGGTGAACTCTTGGCAAAGCCCACGCAGGACAGAGATGAGAGAAAAAGAGTTCAGAGAGGTTAGTTTAAACCTCAACAAATTTAATGATTTTATGTGTTTCCTATTACTACTGAAACAAATTACCACTAACTAATTGGCTTAAACAACTTAGTCTTATGGGACTAAAATCAAGATTTTAGCATGGCTGGTTCCTCTAGGCTCTAGGGGAGAATTCATTCCTTTGTGTTCCCCAGACTCCAGATGCTGCCTGCATTCTTTGGCTAATGACTGCATCACTTCATCTTCTGCTTCCATCCTTGTGTCTCCTCCTCTAACTCTCTTGCCTCCCTCTTGCCTTTATAAGTACCCTTAATGGTTACATTGGCTCCACCTTGGTAATCCAGGATAATCCTTTCATCTCAATATCTTTAATCACATTGGCAACAATCCTCCGGGCGTTAAGACATGAACATCTTTGGGGGGCATTGTTCTGCCTACTACAGCTTTAATGACTCAAATATAGGAGAAAATCAAGAACAGAATAGAAGAATGGAAAGCATTAGGACACTTTCATATGAACAATAACAGAAAGTCAACTGAAATTATCTCACACCAGAGAGGGGAATTTGGGGGCACACATAAGCAAGTCTACAAAAGGGAGGGGATGGGAACACTTAGCCTCCAGTGCTAACAGTTCTGTCTCTCTTTTTTTGTCTCTCTTATCTGCATCGTATTGGGGGTCAGCTGCTCCTCCATGCTGGACCATTAACAAAAACAGATCTAAATGTACACTCCTCGGCTTCATGACTAGGCAAAAATACAGTCCTTTTCCTCTAGCTTCACTAAGAAAAATCCTCAGCAATTTCCATGATTAGCCAGGATTGTATCCTATGCCCATCACTGAGTCAGTCAATGAAATCTGGGCAGTGGAATATTATGACTGACCTACTCAGATCATCTGATGCCCCATGGTCACTGTAATTCACCACTGTCACCAGAATCACCAAGTTAGAGATAAGAAAGAGTTTCTCTAAAAGAGAGAAAAAGAGTTTCTCTTTTAGAGTTTAGAAACTCTAAAAGAGTTTTTCTAAAAGAAAAAAAAGGACTTGGGTTCAAAGATGACAAAACAACAAATACCCACTAAAAGGAGAACAGGTATTGTAAAACTTTTGCAGAGTTAATTTCTCTCAAACTGGAAGTTGAATAAAAATTAGCAAGAAAAATGAATGAGCTTAAACTTCTGAGAACTTTTGCCCTGATATAAATTAAGCATAGTGTTTACTGTTCTGGTTAAATCCTTTGTATCCTGAGGGAATTAAAGTAATTACTGTATAGTTTTTCCCACCTGGCCCTAAGTCCTGAGACTGTTCTCCTGATAGCTACTCTACTCAGAACAAGAAGTAGCAAACACATCCTGTTTAATTATTTCAGTCAATAAGAATCCTCTGGCCGGGCTTGGTGGCTCAGCCTGTAATCCCAGCACTTTGGGAGGCCCATGCGAGTGAATCGCCTGAGCCTGCAGGTTTGACACCCACCTGGGCAACTTGGCGAGACCTTGTCTCTACAACAAATCAAACAATTAGCTAGGCCTGGTAGCACGCGCCTGTAGTTCCAGCTACTTGGAGGGCTGAAGTGGAAAGATCACTGGAGCCCAGCAGGTCGAGGCTGCAGTGGCTGGGAGCAGGCCACTGCACTCCAGTCTGGGCGACAGAGTGAGACTCCAACTCAAAAATCATCATCATCATCATCATCATCATCATCTATCCCTTCTCTGGATCTACCACTAAAAAATGAGGGCATTGGATCAAATGATTTTGGCAGCTCCTCTCTACTCATAAAGACCATGATGCTGTGTTTTCCTGACCACCTAGATAGGCTCAACATTTAGGTCTTACCAATGATGGTGGTGGTGTTGATGGTGGTAGTGATTTGGTTTTTAAATTAATACCAACTGGGGCTGGGTGTAGTGAGTGCCTTACACTTGTAATCCCAGCACTTAGGAGGCCAAAGAGGGAAAATGCTTGGGCCCAGGAGTTCAAGATCATTCTGGGCAACAAAGTGAGTCTCTTCACAAAAATCAAAAAATTATCCAGGTGTGGTGGCATGCACCTGCAGTCCCAGCTACTTGGGAGGCTGAGGTGGGAGGCTCACTTGAGCTCAGGAGGTTGAGGCTGGGTTGAGCCATAATTGTGCCACTGCACTCCAGCCTGGATAACAGAGTGAGACCCTAACTCAATTTAAAATAAATAGAGGAGAGGAGGCAAGATGGCAATGGAACTGGTGGGAGTATGGAAGTCTCTGTAAGGACTAGTGTTCATAAAGAGAGTCTGCATGAGTGGATGAGTGCAACTGGGTGAATGAAAGTCCATCTGAGGGAGACTTGGGATCAAGCACCTGGTGCTTGCCTCCAGAGATGGCTGCAACCCACCACTGCCCTGAGAGCAGAACCTCTGGATTGCAGGATCATTAGTCATTCTCAAAGAATTGCCAAGTGGACAAAAATTGGAAGCATTTGCCCTGAAAACTAGAACAAGACAAGGCTGCCCATTCTCACTCTTCCTGTTCAACATAATGTTAAAAGTCCTAGCTAGAGTAATAAGACAAGAGAATGAAATCAGAGGTATCAAAATCAGAAAAGAATAAGTCCCTCTTTGCTAACAATATGATTCTATACCTCGAAAACCCAAGAGAATCTATCAGAAATCTTCTTGCACTGATAAAGGACTTTAGCAAAGTTTCAGGGTATAAAATTAATGTACAAAAGATAGATTCATTCGTATATACCAACAATAAACAGAGAACCAAATAAAAAACACAATCCCATTCACAATTGCCACACAAAAAAAGAAATACCTCACCATCTTCCTAACAAGTGAAATGAAAGACCTTTACAACAAAAACTACAAAACATTGCTCAAAGAAGTCAAAGGTGATACAAACAAATGGAAAAATATTCCATGCTCAAGGATGAGAATTAGCATTATTAGATGTCCATCCTACCCAAGGCAACCTACATGTTTAATGCAATACTTATTAAATTACCAGCATCATTCTCTCAGACCTGGAAACAACTATACAGAAATTCATATGGAAACATAAATGACTCCAAATAGCCAAAACAATCCTCAGCAGAAGAAACAAAGAGGGAGGTATCACATTTCCAGGTTTTAAACTTTATTATAAGGCTATAGTAATCAAAGCAGCCTGGTATTTGTACAAGAACAGGAATATACACCAATGGAACAGGATAGAGATTCTGGAAACAAAACCTCAATTTCTCAACCAATTCATCTCTGACAAAGCCTCCACTATCAAACACTAGGGAGAGGAGAACCTATTCAGTAAATGGTGCTGGAAAAACTGGCTGACAACTTGCAGAAGATTAAAACAAGTCCCTTACCTATCACCATACACAAAAATCAACTTTAAAGGGATCAAAGACCTAAATGTAAAACTTCAAACTATAAGAACCTTAGAAAATAAAGGAGACACCTTTATGGAAGTTGGAACTGGCAACCAATTCCTTATCAAAACCCCAAAGGCCCATGCATAAGAGACAAGATAGACAACTGGGACCTCATCAAACTGACAACCTTCTGCAAAGTAAAAGAAACCATCAAAAGAGTGTGGGGAGACAGCCCACAAACTGGGAAAAAAATATTTACCAACTGTATATCTGAGACAAAGGCCTAACATCTAGGATCTACAATGAACTCACGTGTGCCAAAAGGAAAAAAACAAACAGCCCTATTAAAAAGTGGGCAAATGACATGAATAGACACTTCTTGAAAGAAGACATATGAGCAGCCAATAGATACATGAAAAAATGCTCAATCTCACTAACCATCAAAGAAATGCAAATTGAAACTATACTAAGATGCCACCTAACTCCAGTCAGAAAGTCCATTATCAATAACTCAAAAAACAACAGATGTCAGAGAGGATGTGGGGAAATGGGAACACTTCTACACTGTTGGTAGGAGTGTAAACTAGTACGACCTCTGTGGAAAACAGTGTGGTGATTCCTAAAAGATCTAAAAATCAACCTTCCATAAGACTCAGCCATCCCCCTTCTGGGAATATGCCCAGAAGAACTCCAATCATTCTACAAAACAGATGCCTGCACATGCATGTTTATTGCAGCATGATTCACAATAGCAAAAACATGGAACCAACTGTGCTGCCCACCCAAAGTAGACAGGATTTTTAAAATGTGGTATGTGTACATGATGGAATATTACATAGCCATAAAGGAGGACAAAATTATGAACTTCAGCAACTTGGATGCATTTAGAGTCTATAATATTCAGTTATCTATCACAGAAACAAAGAACTGAGTACCACATGTTCTCACTCACAAGTCGATCCTGAACAATTATCATAATACTACAAGAAAGGGATTGGTAGTAATGGGAAATTGCTGGTGCACTTCATCAATAAGCGTACTTGATCTCAAACCAGGCAAAGTGGGGACAAAAGTGAGGCCCAAACTTTACCTGTACAATGACCATTTGTATACCTAACCCCGAATTGTACCCCACATCTTTAAAATTAAAAATACATTAATTAAATAATTAAAATTAAATTAATATCAATTGAATGTTTATATATGCATATGTGAGATGGTAGGAATTTCTGGTAGACTCTTTTCACCTTCTGGTTTAGCAAGAACTACTGTGGTTAGAAGGATTACATATTGAAGGTGAATTCCCACTTTTTCATTTCCAGTTAAAATACTGAGGTTAAAGTCACTGTTTAGCAGCTCCCGTGTAGACCTCTTGAGACATTCTCTCAAGTCATGGTGTAAGAAGTCATCGTGACTTCTGTGTCATTGAGGGCTGCCATTGGACCACACATTGATAACAACTACTGCTCTATTTCTCATTCATATGAACTTTTCAAGGAAAAGAAAATTAAATTACCTCAAATTTTTACCCAACCATGCAAATTAGCCACTTTTCAGATTCCAACAGTGACATAAGATGATTCAAAGTTAAGCCTGGTGGGAAGGATTTTTTTTTTTTTTTCATCTTTAGTTTTCCCTTGAGACAAAAAAGCAACTCAAACCTTTGACACTATAAAAGCCTAAAACATATCTCAGGAAGTTTGAGCTAGAAAGGGGAAGACACTTTTGTCCTATAATTCTTAAAGTACTTCTGCATGGTTACTTACTCATGTCATGGTTCATCAACTGACAGAGCCCACTGTATGTTCTCTTTTGTGTCACTTGTGGATTTTTTAATGTGTATTATTATTTTTTCAATTGACATAATAATTATACATATTTATGGAGTACAGTGAGATGTTTCAACAAATGTATACATTATGTAATGACCAAATCAGAGTATTTAGCATTTTCATTATCTCAATCATTCATTGTTTCTTTGTGGTGAGAACATTTAAAATCTTCCCTTCTAGCTATTTTACAATACATCATACAATACTGTTAACTATAATCATTATTCTGTACAATAGCACACCAGAACTTACTGCACCTATTTAACTGTGACCCTGTACTTATTAACCAGTCTCTCCCCTTCCCCCACCTCCTTCCTTTCCCCAGTTTCTGATAGTCATTATTGTACTCTCTATTTCTATGATATCAGCTTTTTTAGATTCTGCATATGAGTAATATTATGCAGTATTCGTTTTTCTTATTTTTAATTGCAATCGATTTAGGGGTACAAATAGTTTTTGGAGACATGGATGAATTGTGGTGAAGAAATTATGACCAAAACCCTAAAAGCAAATGCAACAAAAACAAAAATAAATAAAGGGGACTTAATTAAAATAAAAAGTGTCTGTACAGCAAAAGAAATAATTGTGTTTTTCAAGGCCACACCAAATGGAAGAGGAGGAGATGAAAAAAGTAAGGTCATATTCACACACACACACAGACACATACACACACACACACACACCATTTCTCTGCTTCTGGTTTTCTCCCATTTTGAGTGGGGGAAAGCTTCTTCCAAATAATTCAGGGTTTCTGCAGGGAGTTTCTAATTGGTTCAGTCACCATAGGCCTACCATGTTTCTCTTCTCCTTATCTGCCTATGTGGCCCTACAGATGAACTGTCATTCCTTCTCTCTCTCTCTCTCTCTCTCTCTCTCTCTCTCTCTCTCTCTCTCTCTCTCTCTCTCTCTCTCTCTCTCCCCCCAGCTTTAGGATTGTCTGGCTTACTGTCTAGACCAACACGCCTATTCTATGTGAACATATGTCACCCTAAGTATAATACCCCTACTGTGTCTTCTCTTTGCTATAAAATACCTCTGAATATCCCAGAGCTTCCAGTAAGCTCTGTTATTATGTTATTATTTACTTCATAATTATTTTAGCCTTTCTCCCAGGACTTGCAGGTCAGCTCATGAGGACTGGGTCAGACAATTCTTGGAATAATAAGCACTGAATTGTACTCTAAGTCACTCTTCCTCTCTGACTTTCTTGCTTTTCCTTAGAACAAATTTGAAATTCTTCCTTTGACATAATTTATTTTCTAAGAATACCTAGTGCTCTACTTATCTGGTCTTCAAGACACATCCAGGTTGGTCTACATCTCAGGGTGAACACAGCAAACATAGACTGAGAAGTCAATATTCCTGGCATATGATTATTTCCCAAAGCTCCTAGAATTTTCAGTCTCATAAACAAAAGAAAAACCTCCTACATATTAGCTCATAGTTGTCATATTTTCATCACCAGTACAGTAGGGAGTGCCTTTTTATGGCTCACATACTGAGCAGGAATTAGGGACATAGGGAGTGTCCATAAAAACTCTCTGTGTGAGTGGGTATGTGCTGGTGAGGAGGAAATAGGGACATAGGGAGTGTCCATAAAAACTCTCTGTGTGAGTGGGTGTGTGCTGGTGGGTGAGTGAAAATCTGTCTTAGGGGAGATTCGGGTTCATGCACCCAGGGTTCTCCTCTGGAGGTGACTGCAACCCACCACCAGCCTGAGATTGGAGACCTGGGTATGCAGGATTGCCTGCCATTCTTGGGACTCTCTTGAAAGCAGGCAGCAGAGAATAGCTGCCTCTCACCACCTGGCAGCCGTCCCATGCCATCACCTGCAGCAGCAGACCAGGCATGAGCAGGAGGAACCACGGAGGAGGCAGGTCACGGAAATCTGGAATAAACTTACATTGTCAATGACGAGACACCAACAGGTGCCATCTTCTCAGTCCCAGGACAGCATAGAGACCTGCATTGCCCCACCGAGCTCTGCCTAGCCTCCATCTTGGGACCCAAGGCTATCCTCTCATCAGACTTGGAGAGACAGACACCCCTCCTCCACACTGGAATAGGCATGTCAGACCTGAGTAGAAGACTTGACAGCAGTAGCAGCGAGTAGTATTAGTCCAGATCTGATCCAGTCGCCTCCCAAAGTAGTCCATAGGGCATCTGACCCAAACTAAGAGCAACCCTATCAGCCTGCGCTGAGAGAAGAGGGGAGGGGCTGGAGACCAGAGTCACTCTCTAAGGTGGAGGCAGCAGCAAGAGGAACCTGGAGTGACATATCCAGTCACAGAGCAAGTTTTTCTTTTTTCCAGCAGAATTCTACAAAGAATACAAGACAGAACTGATACCAATCATAATGAAAGTATTCCTGACAGTGTAGAACAATTGCCTCTTCAAGAAAGAACTGTTACCCTGAAACTGTCTTTGAGGCCTAACACAACCCATACATTCCGGTCAGATACACCTCAAAAAGGTTCGTTGACACCAGTGGAATTTGCCGGTCACACGTGGACAGGTCAAAGTATTTTGACAGGTTCGCAATATCTGCCTAAATCTTTTCAGAGGACAACTTTGACTTCAAGAAAGAGATCCCAAGTGGCATCTTGAAATGACTTTTCCAGACCTATGGACTCACTGGGGGTTTGGGAGCCTCAGAATGCTATGTCACTTAAAAAATGGAAGGACAAGTATTATGTGTGTCTGACAGTGTGAGATGATAGACTGAGAGAAATGCAAACAAATAAATGATGTAATTTTGAACACCAAAAAAAAAAAAAGTCTTCCAGGCAATTGAGAAAGATGGAACTCTCCCCAAATCATTTTAAGAAGCTAACATCACATGGATACTCAAACTGGGTAAAAATCCAACAAAGAAAAATAACTACAGGCCAATATCCTTGAGAACATAAATGCTAAAATTCTCAACAAGATTCTAGCAAATTGGATCCCAAAACACATCTCAAAAATCATCCACCATGACCAAGTAGGCTTAAACGCCGGGATGCAGGGCTGGTTCAATATCCACAAGACCATAAACATAATTAAATACATCAACAGATGTAAAGACAAAAACCACATATACTATTAGACATGGAAAAAGCTTTTGACAAAATCTAGCACTCCTTCTTGGTAAAAACCCTCAAGCATTTAGGCATAGATGGAAAATACCTCAAAATAGTTAAGAGCCATATACAAGGAACCCACAGCCAACATACTGCTAAACAGACAAATTGGAACCATTTCCCCTGAAAACCAGAACAAGACAAGGTTGCTCACTCTTACCACTCCTGTTCAACATAGAGCAATCAGACAAGAGAAGGAAATCAGGGGTATCCAAATAGGAAAAGAGGAAGTCAAATTATCCCTCTTTGCAGATGACGTGATTCAATACCTCAAAAACCCAAGAGAATCTGTCAAAAACTTCCTTGTCCTGATAAACAACTTTGGCAATGTCTCAGGGTATAAATAAATGTGCAACAGTCAGTCGCACTCCAAATACAGCCAACACTAAACAAACAAAAGCCCAAATAAAAAGCACAATCTCATTCACAATAGCCACAAAAAAAAAAGAAATACCTTGGCATCTTCCTAACCAGAGAAGTGAAAGACCTTTACAACAAAAACTACAAAACACTGCTCAAAGAAATCAAAGATGACACAGACAAAAGGAAAACTATTCCATGCTTATACCCTGGAAGAATCAACACAGCTAAAATGTTCATCCTACCCGAGGCAATCTACAGATTTAATGCAATACCCATTAAATTACCAGCAGCATTCTTCTTAGACCTAGAAACAATACAGGAATTCATATGGAAACATAAATGACCACATATAGCTAAAACAGTCCTCAGTAAAAAAAAAAAAAAAAAAGTGGGAGGTATAGTATATACTCTCCTAGACTTTAAACTTTATTATAAAGCTACAATAATCAAAACAGCCTGATATTAGTAAAAGAACAGACATGTAGACCAATGGAACAGGATAGAGATTTCAGAAGCAAAACTTCAATTTCTCAACATGCTCATCTTTGACAAAGCCTCCACCACCAACCACTGAGGAGAGGAGAATCTTTTCAGTAAATGGTGCTGGGAAAACTGGCTGACCACATGCAGAAGATTAAAACAAGACGCCTACCTATCACCATGCACAGAAATAATCTCTTAATGGATCAAAGACCTAAATGTAAAACCTCAAACTATAAGAACCTTCAAAAATGTAGGAGACACACTTATGGAAATTGGAACAAGCAATCAATTCCTGATCAAAACCCCAAACACCCATGCCATAAGATGTAAGATAGATAAGTGGGACCTCATTAAACTGACAAGCTTCTGCAAAGCCAAAGAAACCATCAAGAGAGTGGGAGGCAGTCCACAGACTGGGAAAAAATACTTGCCAACTCTATATCTGACAAAGGCCTAACATCTAGGATCTACAAGTAACTCAAACATACCAAAAGGAAAAAAACAAACAGCCCCATTACAAAGGGCAAAAGATATGAATAAGACACTTCTCAAAAGAAGACATATGAGCAGCCAACAGATACATGAAAAAATGTTCAGCCTCACTAGGTCCAAAGAAATGCAAACTAAAACTGCACTGAGATACCACTTATCTCCAGTCAGGATGGCCATTATCAACAACTCAAAAAACAACAGATGCTAGAGAGGCTGCAGTGAAAAGGGAACACTTCTACACTGTTGATGGTAATGTAAACTAGTACAGCCTCTGTGGATAGCAGTGTGATGATTCCTAAAAGATCTAAAAATCGGCCTCCCATATGATCCTGCAATCCTCCTATTGGGAATATACCTGGAAGAACTCAAATCACTATGAAACCACACACGTTTATTGTAGTATTATTCACAATATCAAAAACATGGAACCAACCATGCTGCTTATCAAAAGAGGACTAGATACAAAAAATGTACATATACATGATGGAATATCACACAGTCATAAAGGAAAAAATTATGAACTTCATAGCAACTTGGATGGACTTAGAGGCTATAATACTGAGTGATCTATCACAGAAACAAAGAACCAAGTATCACATATGCTCACTCATAAGTGGCCCTTGAACAACTATTGTAATACTATAAGAAAGGAATTGGCAGTGGTGGGAAGCAGCCAGGGGAGGGGGGCACACTTCATCAACAAGAGTACCTGCATAATGAACATTTGTATACCTAACCCCGAATTGTACCCCTATATTTAAAATTAAAATTTTTTTTAAAGTACCTGGTTCCCAGTGTTCCAGAAAGAGTTCCAGCGTCCTCTTTCAGTTTATTTGTAGGTTTCTGGGATCCCATGCACCAGGTCATTTACAATTCTACCTGCCAGTCTCCACAGATAACAAAGTTACTCTTACTGTGACAATCTTCCAACACGCAGTACAATTGATCCAATTCTTACAAGATACTAAAAGACCAGAATTAAAAAGTAATCCAATACATAGAATGGCATTCAAGCTTATCAAACTTCTGAGATTTCAATCGCTTTTCATGTGAAACATGGAATCTCAGAGTTGGATTTTTATATTAAAGACTATCTAGTCCACTGGTTCTAAAACATGACTGTGTTTTAGACTCACTATATAGGAAAAAAATTATAGCATTTTGCCTCTATCTCCAGATATTCTGATTTTGCCAGTCCTGAGGTGGGGCTCAGATACTTGTGTTTTTAACAGTTCAATAGCTGGTTTTGATATGTAGTCAAGTTTGGGGACTTCTAGTCACCTTTATAAGATTTAAATTCCAACTCAGATATCCTTTACAATCCATTGATCAATATCTATTAAACACTTCTTGCAACAAGGAAACAAGGACTTCACTTCCTCCTCTCATGGACAACTTTCTATTTAAACAGCTTATACCATTTTGAAGTGCTACTTTATTTAACCAGAGTATGACAGGGCCCCTTCTGCCTTCAGGTGGAGAGAAGTAATCAGTGGAATCCAGGAAATCTGTCCTGAAGTCCTGGTGCCTGAGAAGACACCTGATGATCTATGGTTTTCTCCACACAGTTGACTCCAAGGGAAAGGTTGGTGCTCCCCTTACACTGGCCATGCCTTCCCAGAACATCACCACGTCTTACTTGAAACTACTTCATTTGTGAATAATCCCACAACTCTCTTTCCTAGAAGAAACAGACACAGAACAGAAATGTAAGCAGTTCTTTCACTGATGATTCAGGAAGAACCAAAGCAATAGAGACAGAAGACTATGACTTAGAATAATTTATGCGTTTCAGAGGAAATGTTAAAGGGCTTACAATTGGGGTCTTCCTTAGTTGTGCATGTCAATGTTCTCTAGTGCCTCATCTCATTTCTTCTCAGTGACCCTCTTGTTGCTCCCTCTTTTTGTCTTCTTCCTACAGTCATACCTCAAATCTCCCTGGAGTGTCACCACTGCCTTCCAGTGTGAAACTCCAGCACCCTTTAGGAAAGGATTCCTAGCCTCCTCTGGCTCCTCAGGGTTTTTCCGTATGCTGTCAGAGGCTTCCTTCTGCCCAGGCTCTGCAAGGTCAGAAGAGAGTAAGGAAGGTCTGGGCCCTGATAATGGGAGAAAAAAGAAGCGATATTCCTATCACAACTCATTTTCTCCTCCAGTAAGTGTTGTACCTGGTGTCCAATAGAATTTCCTAAGATCATGTACACTTCATCTTTGTCCTTAGGGCACACACGTCTCACCTTAGCAACTAGTCGTTTTCTTTCTGAAACAACATAGTCTAATCTCATAAGTCTCCCATTAACATGACTTGGACTAAACCCATTGTGAAACATAACATTATGGGCATTATTGGACCAAGTAGCATTTTAACATCTTACGTTAATGTTACAAGAATCACCACATGGGCTGAGTTCCAAGGGGCTATAGTGGGTAAGTTGAACCATTCCCAGAGATATTTTTTCTGACTTCCAAATTTCTCCTGATAGAAAGTGTTAGCAATCAGTTCATTCGCACCCGTGTTAACTTGAAACTTCTCTCCCAGTATTGTCTGTTCCTTGTTTAATAAGGAGAGCAACAAGACACCATTCATCATAGAGATACAAATACTTTATCGAAGCCATATTATTTGAGGAAATAGTATAAAAGGGGCAGCTTCTATAGCTTCCTTTGGCAAAATCACCATCCTCAGACAATTTTCAATCACAAAATTGAACAGACAATTATTTTCAATGTAGGAATTTTTCATGCTCTTCTCTCAATAACATTAGGTTTCATTTTTTAGATCCATATGTTTTTAAGAGTTTTTTCATTACTGCAAGAGCTTCTTGGGAGCAGAAATATTCTCTTTTTTATAATAGTAGGCCCTGAGTCATAGAAAGCCCAGCACACACGAGGGACTCAGGGGGTGATTACTGGAATGGAACGAATGAATGTCAGCATGAATAGATGGATGGATGGATGCCATGAGCTTAATGGAGCCCCAGCAGTACAAGTACCCCCTACACTTGGTCGCAGGTTTGAAAATGTGATTGCCCAGCTAGGATTAGAGATGAAGAGTGGCCCTGATTCTTAACTTAGGAGATGTGATTGATTGCCTTGTTCTGTTGATTTTAGCTATTGCCCAAGCCAAGCAAAAGCAGATCTTGCTCATAAACATGATTATGCCAGATGGGAAACTGATTAAACAGGCCATCTGACAATCTCTGTTCATCTTAATTAGGGCATAGCTTGAAGATGAGTGCCTGAAATTCAATCTGATCACAACCAGAAGCAATAGAAATTGCCAAATATACTGTGTGCTAGCTAAGAACATGAGTCTGGAATGACTGTAATTTCTTTTTAAAAAGCAAATTGATCTCATTTGTTAGGGCATCATTTGAGAAAGGTCCAAATTACAGGAGATAAATATGGCAAATGACAAAATCAATCAAAAGTTGATGATAAACAAAGAAACTAGAGTCCACCCTTTATTTCTAAAGGCTTAGAATGTTTGAAGGAAAAATGAGAGACCACATAACTATTAGGTTTTATTTCTTCCCTTGGGGTGTCAAAAGCCATGATTTTCTGAAATAAACAATGGATTTATTCCTTGTTCCTGATCAAACGCTGTCATTTACTGACTGAGTGTGACCTAGGGCAGAGTAATTATTCACTTTGAAATTCAATTTCCTAATGCAGAAAAAAATAATAAAGGAAATGCACAACCTAGTGGATGAGAAAACAAAATGTGCATGCTAAAGAAGTATCCAAATCTTCAGTGCCAGGCACTCTTCTAAACCATCTACATATACTAATTTCTTTAACGAGATGGGTGGTGTTACACAAGAGGGAGCTGCAGTACTAAAATGTTAAATCACTTCCCTAAGGTCACATGACTAGCAAGCAGAAGTTTTATCAGTTGAGAAATGGGAAGAGTTGCCCCAGAGCTCTCTGCTATACTGCCTCAATAGTTGGTTTTCCAGAAGTATTTGTTGAATGGATAGATGAGGACAATTTTGAAAAGAAGAAAGGATGTAGGGCTGAGTTGAGGGATTCCCCTTAAAATCAATTAGGTGATTTTCTACTTTTTCTGATTCAGGCTTACCACAAAGCCTCCTAATTATAATTTGATTTTCTCTGTGGATCAGCTTAAGGGAGGAAAAATTGTATAATCAAACCAATTCACACAGTATATTTCAGCAGAAGTAGCTCTCACTTCTCAAACCAGGCAAAGCGGGGCCCAAAGCCAGGCCCAAACTTTACCCGTGATGACTACTTATATACCTAATCCTGAATTTTTAAAAAAAATTTTTTTAATTAAATTAAATTGAAAAAAGAGTGCTCATAGCAAATTAACACACTCACGTTAATGTTTACTCATCAGTCTGTAGTAGTTAATGTGAATCAATCCATGAGAGGTAGCCCACATGCTTTGGATGACAAACCACCCTAAGAATCTATAAGATTAGACTTGTGGGTCACATTGAATCTACCTAGGTAATGCCAATCTTCAGGATTTCTGTAGAGCCTGCCAGCATGCCTTAGGTAGAAAGACACTCAGGGAACACAGGCTTTCCTCTCACTCCCTCTAGGGTCAGCATCGTATTTCTGTATTTCCCAACCTCTGCTGCAAAGAACAATAGCCCCGTGAGATTCTTTTAAAAGAAAGAAGTCTATAGTCAAATGATGCATTTTAGAATATTGAAAGGTTTTTTTAATCCTATTTTTAAAAATTATTCAGCTACAATGCAATTTTTATCCAACTTCTTATCAATAGAACAATTTTTGTTCACATAACTTTCATTAACATCTACTGAGATGGTAATTTCATTGATCTAATTCAATTCAGCAAGCAAGTAAACATTGAGTCTATACTTCATACAAGGGACTGTCCCATATTCTAGGGAAGTCTCAAAGATAAATTTGGGAGGAGTTTATACTTTTTATTTTTGTCCAATGTTTGTAAACTACTTTAATTTCCCCCTCCCCCTTTTTTTTATTTTTTAGAGGCAGGGTCTTGCTCACTCTGCTGCCCAGGCCGGAGTGCAGTAACACAATCATGGCTCACTGGCACCTTGAACTACTGGGCTCAAGCAATCCTCCCTACTCAACCTCCTGAGTAGAGAGGACTACAGGTGTATTGTAGTGTTGCCCAGGTGGCGTGTTGCTATGTTGTCCAGGCTGGTCTTGAACTCCTGGGCTCAAGCGATCCTCCTGCCTTGACCTCCTAAAGCACTGGGATTACATGTGTGAGCCACCGCACCCAACTACTTTAATCTTATTGAATTTAATCTTCACCAAGCAGTCTCTGAAGGAAATATTATTGGCCTCATTTGGCAATGAAGAAACTGAAATTTAAAGAAATTAAGTTCTTTGCTCAGTGTCACCCAGATATTAACTAGTATAGCCTGGTTTGAAGCCATGTTAGTGTTCACTACAGATTAGACACTCTTACAGTTCTTTACATAGATCATTTCTTAGGTAACTTATAATATCATGTAGAATATAAGACATGTATGCAGTTGTATAACACAAATTAGAAAATCCAGTATCTCTTAGAGGGTCAGAAAGAATGTTTGGGGGCATTCAGAGAAACTTGACATTACTTTCATTGATTCAATAAAGATTGTATTCATGATGTGGCATTTGAATGGAGCCTAGAGAGGAAATAAAAATAATTTCATGTGGTAGGAATAGGGACACAAATCCAGAAAATCTTAACTTGTATAAAGAGAACTATCAAAAAACTATATAAGGATAAATGTTCCTCTCTTTTTAAAAAAAAGTACTAAATTAATATGTACCAAATTAATATGTACAAAATATGAAAGCATACATGTAAACAAGAAGTCTCTGACTTCACAACAGTATAATATAGTACGGTAGCCTTCCCTGAATACAACCATTGGAAACACAGTAAAGGTCTAGACTGGCTTCAAGTGGGGCAAATTTTGAAGAGCTTCCTGGAAGATGTAGAACTTGGGCTAGAAATGGATTTATGCAAAAAGTGCTAGAAGAAGAAGAAGATCATTCCAAGTAACGATGACACAAAATTCAACTGAGCTCTTTAGTCAAAGAAATAAAGATGAGAAGATGAGACATTTAGGTTGGCCAGAGTAGTCTGGGATTTGTAAGAGGTGCCCCTGTGGCCAAATCATGAAGAAGACAAGGCAGTTGGGCTCTGGATCTTTGATAATTTTTAACCAGAACAATTCTACATTTATTTGTGTTATGTTTTGCAGTTCTGTATGTTTTGCTTTATTAAAAAGAATTGCTTTGTTTAACAAATAACTTGAAGCTGGAACAGATAGGAGTTGGTTGTAATGATAGACAAGATGGGAAGGAAGAAAATGATCAGTTGTTTAATGGTTTTAAATGCCTTGCCATGGATTCTTAGTTAATTTAGTAGTAGGTAATGGGTAGCATTAATTTTTGTAATAAAGATGCAAAGTAGAGAAAAGTAACCCACAGTTGGTCAAATCCAATACTCTGTTGGAAAATATTCTGGTGGTCTTGAGTTATAGAATCACTCTCCATTACTATTTTCTACTGTCACACTCATGATCCTTGTGTGACTACAACACTATTATTAGGCTAAGCCAGAGTATTTTTGTCTGTCCTTATTTATCAGGTAACAGGTACTCCCAAAATGAAGTCACTTCTCAGCCATTATTACTCCAGCAAAGAAATAGAGAACCAATATTACAAAATAGAAAGTCCTATACTCTGGTTTCTCTTCAGATTGTATAAATCTTTCACCTTTTACCAAAATAGGAAGCCTATTCAGCTAACCTGGTGATCATCCCAGGAATATACTATGCTGGAAAAATTATTATCCTTTTTGTCTCTGCTTTGTCTTTAGTCTCTTGGATTAAGATGGAGAACTGGTATCTTTAGAAAGAAATGAGTCTGGGCGCAGTGGCTCAAATCTGTAATCCCAGCATTTTGCAAAGCTGAGGCGAGAGGATTGCCTGAGTTTAAGGTTCAAGACCAGTCTGGGCAACTTGGTGAGAACTTGTCTCTACAATAAAGAAGAAAAAAAAAGCCAGGCACGGTAGCACACGCCTGTAGTTCCAGCGACTTGGAAGCCTGAGGCAGAAGGATCGCCAAGCTCAGCAGGTCGAGGCTGCAGTGGCCATGAGCATGTCACTGCACTCTAACCTAGGCAGCAGAGTGAGACTCAGACTCGAAAAAAAAAAAAATGAAACGGTACAACCTAAGTTTAAATGTTTCTCTCAGAGAAAACTATTTGCTAGGAAACTAATAAAAACGATCTCAGTTTGGGTCAAATATGATATGAGCTTCCTAGTAACAGGAATCTTACATATTCTAATACCCCCAGTACCTAATTCATTGGATTTTGGGAAATGATTATGATTGAAAAGTTACCAGCAATGGAAAAATTCAATGCCATTTAGCTCTAGACAGATTTTAAGAATTACTACTAAATAACTGAGATATTGCAAGTAGGGATATAAATTGCTATTTCAGTTTCAAACACATTATCTCTGGGGCATGATAAAATGTCATAATGAGTAGCAGCAGAAGATCCCAGCAGGGTTCCAAAATGCTAAGATTTCAACCCATGAGCATCAATGCCAATATTCATAAAGTCACCAATATGAGAAACTCTCATCTCTCTTTTGAAAGATAATATTCAAAATTTAATAAAGAGCCAGAATCAGAGAACAAATGCACCAGTTTTCAATCCTAAGAAGCATGAATTTTCAGGTAAAATTGATTTGGATTAATGCAAACATGAATTTTCAAGTGAAGTGAATAAGATTATCTCAATAGTATAGCTTTACCATCAAATATATGCAGTCATGGAGTAGCCTAGCCATACTACTTTCCAACTGTATAGATGTCCTGGTTGCCTGCATGTCATCTCTCCAACCCATACCCACACTTCTATATTCTGCTCTACTGAGTTGGGTATTTGCAGACTCCATTTCTGAGACCTTCCCGCCTGCTGACTTGGTCGATTCTGCTAATAGGAGGCACTGGCAAGAGAGAAGAAGGCTGGAAAAAGTGAGGCCTGCTGCCTCTGACTCCAACAGTATGGCAGTTGATGGAGCTTGCTAAAGTGCTTTCATCTGGATTATTCCAGAATCTGGCAGCTCAAGCCAGTTCTAGATCTTGTTGCAGTAGTACCTCGTCAGTGGATTCAGAACTGACTTCTGAAAGCTTCTGTTGTCTTCAGCAGCTCAGCAGCTGGTACAAGGTCTGTGGGTTCCAGTTGAGGGGCTTATGCAACTTGTCATCCGTGTGTCACCTTATTTTTCCTCTCTAGCCATCCAATTTTTTCATCACCAGTTTCCTGACTCCTGACAGATTCAGTGGCTATCTAACCTGTGAATTTCAGTTTCCTCAGTCCTAAAGTTGGACTGACAATACCTAGGAGTAAGAGGGTGCTGGAATGAAAGATATTCCGATGGTCTTGAGTTATGGAATCACTCTCCCTTACTATTTTCTACTTGTCACACCCATGATCCTTGTATGGCTCAATATCAAGTAAGCCAGACCAGAGTATTCCTGCCTGTCCTTATCTATCAGGTAACAGGTACTAAATCCTGTGTGTTAAAAAGGTGGAAATCATAGGAAATCATATGAAATTTAAATTTTTAAAACTTCATAAAATTCTGATTGTTAAAAAATCTATGTTAATGCTATTTTTTTAGCTATCTATCTATCTATCTATATATATCTATATATATATATTGGTGCCCCTGTTTTGCTGTTATCCTAATTACATAACTTGCCTATCTATTGTGTATCTACCACTTATAACACCTACCTTATGGGGTCATTTTGAGGACTGGCAATAAAGTATGAAACACACCTGTGACAGTGCCTGTAACAGACACTAAATACCTAGCAGCTATGATTGTAGCTATTTTATTGTAGACCATTTTAACTACTAACCATATTTTCTCTGATATTTCCTGCACTCGCTAATGTCATTGTCATTTTATCTCTTACCATCATTACACATCTTCACAGCTGAGGGTGATGATCTTGGGAAGCCTCAAGTAGAGATTACACAGATATTAACAGTAGAAATCTCTCTTGATTCATTTAAATTTGTTACAAGCCATAAACAGAAAATACTCTTCCTAATAAAATAGCCTACTTAATCTTAAGAGGAAATTAACATTTATTGTTGTCTATTACATATCAGGCGGTTTGCTAGGTACCTTCATCTGGATGATCTCATTGAGGCTTGTTAAACTAACTGGTTAGAAGATGATTTGCTTTATTAATTGGATGAACATAAACAAAGGCAATGGGTACTGTCTGTTTTAATTAACAAGTGAGTACGTATTATATTAGGAAGAGATTCATCCATGTAACAAAGATTTATTGCATGCTAACTGAATGCCAGGAGTTGTACTAGAAACCAAGGATACAGAGATTAAAATAAAAAGCCACAACAGAACTGACTCCCCCCCACCCCAGCTGCTTAGGTAGTTGTTGCCAAAGACTCACAGGTGGCTTCAGCCAAGGGAGCAGCCTCATCCAGAAAAGCCTCCACGGTTATGCCTTTTCCCAGGGGCAGCCCAGGCTAATAACTGATATACGGTACAAGAAACCTATCCCCTTGCACCCCATGGAATCAGGATAAGGCTAGAGTCCAGTGCATCCACAGCATCTTTGCTTAGCTTCTTCCTCTAGCCTGTCCTGCCTCCCTCCATTCCTTCTGGGTTCTTCCTGAGAGTATTCTAACAATTCATTTAATAAGAGTTCCCATTCTAGGCTCAATTTCAAGGGGCCCTAGCTTCATCTGTCTTCAAGGAGCTTTTGCCTAGTAGAAAACTGTACGTGCAAGCATACAAACAAAATCTAAATCAAAATGTAAAGTCATGTATGTAAATGTATACAACATTGTAGGTGCACAGAGGTGAAGCACCATGGCAGAATCAGCACTCAACTCCGTGCTCATGGTATATGGATAAAAGCAAGATTTTAAAAATCTATCCAAAATTCAAATTCAGTAAGGTATATGCTCTAGAGCAGAGATCAGCAAACTTTTTCTTAATGAAGAGGTAAGTGCCATAGGCTTTTCAGGCCAAGGAGATTATATATATTATATAGGTACTTGTATAATCATTTCAAATGTGACAAGTAGCTGACCAAATTTGACTTGTGGGCATATCTATAACAGTGCTTTTCAAACATTAATAAGCATAGTAACCAACAGAGGATGTTGTGAAAATACAGATTTTGATTCTGTGGGTCTGGGATAGAACCTGAGAATCTGCATTTCTAATAGATTCCTAAGTGATGCTGATGCTGCTGGTCCAGAGACCACACTTCAAGAAGCAAGACGCTATAGAGACAAGGATGGTAAGGGGAAGAAATTCTAAAAGAAAGCAACTGTGTAAGGCTATAGGAATCAGAGGATACAATCATGAGGGCTCTAGGCTGAGGTCAGAGGGGGCACCAGGTTATTTCATTTATGGTCATTTATTGACTGTCAACTCATTACAAATCACTGTACCACACGCCACAAGGAAAGAGGGCAAGCTTTCATAACCTTCAGCATACATTATTAAAGGTTCAGCTAGAAGTTAGTGCAGCAGAGGAGGAAGACCTGTGTATGGCAAGGAGACCCAACTGTCCGGCAGAAACCTGCTGGAGCAAGGGCTCGGATACACCTAGCTGGAGGAGCTCAATAGTAGCTGCTTCTTCTGCCCAGCAACTGCCTGTCTGACCTCAAACAGGCATCATCCTCATTATTAATCTCTGTAGCCAAGGATAATTATTTCAAAACGATTATATAATTCTCATTTTTTCTTTCATAAATCTTAGTCTTCTTTTACCTCCCTGAATATGCAATAGTTTACTACTATTTCCAATGCACTGCTCTATTCCCAGATAAGCATCATTTTTTTTTTTTTTTTAAAAAAAAAAGGAAAATAGATGTTTCAGAGGCAGACCAACATACATAGATTTAAATTCCAGCTCCAGTCCTTCTCTAGCTCTTTGGCCTAATATGTGTCATCTAACTACCATGCTATGACTTGAATATATGTGTCTCTTCAAAATTCATGTTGGAACTTAAACCTCAAGGTGATCACATTAAGAGATGGGCTCTTTAAAAGTGATTAGGCTTTGGAAGGCTGAGGTGAGTGGATTGCCTGAGCCCGCGGGTTCGAGACCCGCCTGGCAGCGAGACCTCATCTCTACAATAAATCAACAAAAAATCAGCCGGGCGTGGTAATGCACGCCTGTAATTCCGGCTACTCGGAAGGCTGAGGCGGAAGGATCGCCGGAGCCCAGCAGGTCGAGGCTGCGGTGGCCGGGAGCGACCACTGCACTCCAGTCTGGGCGACAGAGTGAGAGTCCGAGTCAAAAAAAAAAAAAGTGATTAAGCTATGAGGGCTCCATCCTCATGGATGAACAAAGCGCCTTTATAAAAGGATTTCAGGGAGTGAGTTTGTCCTTTCCATTCTTCTGCCATGAAAGGACGCAGCGAAAGGTACCATCGCTGAGGCAGAAGACTAGCCTTCACCGGACACTAAACTTTCTGATTCCTTGATCTTGGACTTCCCAGCCTCCTTAACTGTGAGAAATATATTTTTATTATTTATAAGCTACCCAGTCTAAGATATTTTGTTATAGCAGCACAAAGAGACTGAAACATATAATTTGAGCCTCGAATTTCCAACCTGAGCATGTAGATACTACCTACCTCAGAGAGGCATTATAATAATTAAATAAGAGAGTGTCTATGAAGGCACCTGGCACATAATAATTGAGTGAAAGTTACTTGCCCTCCTCTTCCCTTGGTAAAGACATTGACATAGTCACCTCCTTGTGAAATGTGAAAAGATAAAACCAGTGACTTTAAGGAAGGATCATACAATTCATATGAACATAAAGTCTTTGTAAAAGAATCCCCAATAAGTTGATAACATTGGTGGTATCTGGGATAGGGTATTGAATAATAGAGGACAAGGATGAGAGGAAAACTTTGGTATATATTGATAATTTTTTATGTAAGTGTACTACTGCCCATTTAAAAATGGAATTACAAACACAGGCACATGTGCATACATGCACACACACACAGAATTGTTGAGTGGATCAGTGATGCAGACCTATGAATTAAGCCTATTAGCAACAGGTATGAATAAGGGCAGACTTTAGCATGATATTGAATTTCTGTCCAGGAAACCAAAGAACTGTGCTGAGGAGCCTACTCTAGCTTTTGTTTCTAAACGCCTAAGAAAATGTATTAAGATTTACCCACTGGACTCCGGCGATCCTTCCACTTCAACTTTCCGAGTAGCAGGAATTACAGGCACACGCTACCATGCCCGGTTGATTTTTTGATTTATTGTAGAGATGAGGTCTCACCAAGTTTCCCAGGTGGGTCTCGAACCCGCGGGCTCAGGCAATCTCACCTCAGCCTCCCAAAGCACGGGATTACAGACTGAGCCACCGAGCCCAGCTAAAAATTTATTAAGATTGATTGTTCTAAAAGCTGTGGGAGATAGAGTTCATTGGTTCACTCAGTACCCATTCCAATTCTGTTCTTCCTTGCTTTTCCTACTTAAAAAATTAACTTTCCAGTCTTTTTTATAGCTAGAGTGGCCGTACAATAAACACAGTTATTGAGACATAAGCAGAAAGCTGTGGGTGCCACCTCTTCCCTTTCATTCTTCTGTCTCTTGTGCTGGCTTGAAGCCTAGAGATTAGGCAGCCATTTGCAACCATGGGGAAGAAAGTCACATGCTTGGAACAGTGGAGCAGAAAGAAAGAAAGTGCTTGGGTTTTGACAGTATCAGTTAACTGACACGTGAGATCTGCCTCTGTAGTTCTTGCTCCATTAAAACAAAAAAATCACTATTTGCTTAAACCATTCTATTGTATTTTTTAGTTATAGCCAAAACCAATACTTAATGATATAAAGAAGAATCAAGCTCAAGAACTGGTATTTCAGAGAAAAAAGGAAGTTCATGAGCAATGAGGGAGATAAGGAAAGAATCAATTTCAGAATGATGACATCAGACTAGCTGATATAAAAACACAGCCCTTAAACAAATATTTGCATTTTTGTCAGCTCTATCTGTTCTGCTTAATTTTAAAATTAGACTTCCTGCCTTATTTTCCTATTTTTTTAGACTTTCAAGCAAAGATATATAAAAGATTTTGGAGAAGAACCGAGCATAAAGGAAGAACTAAACAAGTGAGCTGTGAAAAGAACTGAAAGGCAGACATTCCAGGACCTCTGGCAGCTGGGGATTGGAGATATGCTTTCCACAGCATTGTCTAGAATCATGCAACCTGTTTCTATGTATCTCGGTTTAGGTTTTCAGGATTTGTTAGAAGAGCGAGTCTAATTGACCCAACTTGGGCCAGATATCACTATTTTTGGAACACAGTCATGCCCATGGGACAGAGTTGATCATGCAGACATGTCACTTGGGAAACTATTCAGAATTGAACCACCATCCCAGTTTATGCCTCCTACATTTCATCTCTTGGCTGCCTGGGATGTGAATACGTGCACACACATATACACACACAGAGACCCAATACATATATCCTTTTCTTATGTGTTCATAAATGCCTCCATCCAGCTAAAAGTAATTATTCCATATATAATAACACTGTCACCCTCTTCTACAATGGGAAAAAATCTAAATTCATGCCCAACTATTAAACAATGTACAATGTCATAACACCACATTATTTTGGAAACCAGGCTCTTCAGTGGTATCCATCTGTATTATAGATTTATAATCCCATAATTTATGAAAGGGAGAAAAATTGATGAATCAATATTAATATAGATATAGATTTCATGTAAGTACAGTAAGCAAATAAATGCAAGTAGAGATGCTTGCATTTGTTGCTGAAACTGGATGTGAGGTTTATCTTAGTCCATTCAGGCTGCTATAGAAGAAAATGCCATAAACTGGATAGCTTATACACAACAGAAATTTATTTCTCACATTTCTGGAGACTGGGAAGTACAAGATCAAGATGCCATCATGTTTGGTATCTGGAGATGATCTGCTTTTTGGTTCATAAATGGTGCCTTCCTCACTATGCCCTTGTATGGTAAAAGAGGAGAGTTAGTTCTCTGAGGTCTCTTTTATAAGAGTACAATACCATTCAGAAGGACTTTGCCTTCGTGACCTAATCACCTCCCACCACCTCCTACACTACTGATTAGTTTCAATATGTGAATTTGAGAGAACACAAACATTCAGACCATAGCAAGGTTCTAGCAAGTATTTCTGACTTCCATATTATTCTTGCCATTAGGCAGCTTCTCAGCTAGTTCAGGACTTTTTACCCAGGGAAGTTACCCAATATTTTATTCCTACATGGTCTAGGCCCTTAGTGTTTCAACTATTGTGATGTGGTAGTAGCTTCTGTTAATCTTTGCCATTGACCATAAGATAGTTATTTTCTCTCCAGAGACTTGCCGTTACTATTACTACCGTGTGACCTCTTCATCTTCCCTTGCAAGTTTTAAATGCCTATTTAAAAAGAACATTTTGAGGTCAAGTGTCTACCCCTTGGCTACATTGACCATAAGACTAGGATAAAAACAACATTCACCTCAAGAAAGGTTTTATACTGGTTGACCAATCCCAGATTTTTCTAGCTAAATAAATCCTGGCTGAGTGAGGTGGCTCATGCATATAATCCCGCACTTTGGGTGGATGAGGCAAGAGGATTGCCTAGGCCAGGGAGTTTGAGCCTGGGCAACATGGCGAGACCTCATCTCTACGGTAAATCAAAAAGTTAGCCAGGCATGGTGGCACATGCCTGTAGTCTCACCTGCTTGAAAGGCTGAAGTGAAGGATCACCTGAACCCTATAGGCTGAGGTTGCAGTAGCCATGATCGTGCCACTGCACTCCAACCTAGGTGACAGAGTGAGACTCTGACTCAAATAAATAAATTAATTAATTAAAGAAATCTTTTCTTTAACAGTAGCTATTTCCAACATTGTATATGAAGAATGCAAATTTTTATATGATGAAAATTTTATGTTGACATTTTTACATACATTTTTAAAACACTGTCAGAATATTCTGATCATTGGTCATGTATCAACTATTTTAATTTAATCTTTTTCCCTCAAATTCTATCTTAATCACATATTCCTAACAAGTTTGTTAGATTGTCCCATGGGTAAATCTAATAGGTAGTAAGTCAGCTTAAGCACATAGAGGGGTTCTTTTTGTGATCAACCCTGAAACCTAATTGAAAGAGCAAGAGCTTGGGAATTGGGTTGATGTGAATTTCATTTCTGGTACTTACTTGCTATCTGACCTTGGGCGATTTATTAATTGCTCTCAGTCTCATTTTCTTCATCTATAAAATGATTATAATAATACCTAATTCATATGCAGGCTGGAAATATGGAATTTAATGACTTATATAAAGTTTCTGGTATAGTTTTTTGCAAAATAATAGACATCCAGCAAGTGATAACCATAATAATCACAGTTTGTTCTTCATGTTAACTAGGATAAAATTTATCAGCAAATACATGTCAAAGCACTTAGCAATTCAAAAGCATGTGTTTCAGTTTCCCTTTTATACGGAGCTGAAATTTTTCTCATTATTATCTCCTCTGTTGCTCCAAACTCCTCCTCAGACCTTCTACCAAGGTAGAACACATTGTACCATATGTGACTCTGCCACTTCTAGCTATTTTTGCAAGATTTTTCTCTCTCATTAGAGTATTATTCGCAGAAGGCAGGGTTGTTATCAAGGCAACCAGGAATGGTGCATTCTCAGTTCTGTCTCAGCTGAAACTACTACTTGATCTGGTCCAATGCCAACTGTGCACTTGGCTTTCCTCACACTTGTTGTTCCAAGAATGTAAACTTATTTTTTCCATGTCTTCTTCTTTGTTTTGGCTTTCTCCACAAGGTCTCATTAAACTATACATTTTTCCTTAAATTTTTCCAACTCATTTTTCTCCTCTAAGTAAGGTTGATACTTTCCTCTTCTTTAATGTAAAACATCTTCTTAGCCACACTGCCAACTAAACATTCCTGTGATATATGTCCTTCCATTCTCCACACAAAATATTACTTCCATAAAAATTTTACAACTATAATTTACTATATTGTAAAAAAAAAAAAAACTATAGGAGAAACTTTTTTCAAAGGATGAGTGAACAACGAAGCCAAGGTCCTGATAATTTTCAACAATATGTTATGCACAAAATGCAGCAAAAAACAGTTTTTAAGTCAGGAGAGGAGAGTGACAAGAGCAAAATGGCAGAATAGCCATTTCAGTTCTTGTCCCATCACAAAAACATCAATTTGAGCAACCGTGCATGTATGAAAATGCATTTCTACAAGCTAAGAAATCCATTTGAGAGATTATAGCACCTTGGTAGAACACAGAAATTTTTTAACGGTGCATTGAAGAGAGTAGGAAGAACAGTTTCATATTACCTGCCACCCAAACCTGGGCACTGTAGCACGGAGATACCCTGTATGTGAGGGAAGAAGACTAAAGTTAATACCTGACTTCATCATAGGCCCCAGTACCAGGCCAACTCAGTGAACCTCAATAACAGGCAAGTCTCTATGGCTCCAAGCTCCAGGCCAATCCTCATGGGCCCAAGCTACAGGCTGGCTCCCATGGCTACAAGCTCCAAGTCAGCTCCCATGGATGCAGGCTCTAGGGTTGCCCCAGTACCAGACCAGCCACAACTGTCTCAGGCTACAGGCTGGTCACTGCAGAACCAGGCTCCAGGCCTGTCTTCAACAGATACAAGACCAGGCCCACCCCCCTGGTGAACCCCAGCAACAGATCAGAAAAAAAAAATTCTAAAATTCATATAGAACCACAAAAATTCAAATATCCAAAGCAATCTTGACCCAAAAGAACAAAGTTGAATGCATCACACTGCCTAATTTCAAAATATACTACAAATCTATAATAATTAAAACAGTATGGCACTGGTATAAAGACAGACATATGGAACAGAATGGGAAGCCCAGAAATAAATCCATGCAATTATGGTCCATTGGTCTTCAACAAAGATGCCAAGAACACACAATGGGGAAAGGACAATCTCATCAATAACTAGTGTCAGGAAAATTGGATATTCACATGCAAAAGAATAAAATTGCACCCATATCTCACACCATACACAAAAATCAACTCAAACTGGATTAAAGGCTTAAATATAAGGCCTGAAATTGTACAAATACTGGAAGAAAAAAATAGGGGAAAATCTTCTTAATATTGACTCTGGTTTTTGTTTTGTTTTTTTTTGGATAAGAACCCCAAAGGCATAGGCAACAAAAGCAAAAATAGACCAATGGGATTGCATCAAACTAAAAACCTTCTGCACATAAAAGGGAATAATAAACAGAGTAAAGTGACAATCTTCACTAGAGAAGAGGAGAAAATATTTGCAAACCATACAACTGATAAGATGTTATAGCCGGGCTCAGTGGCTCAGCCTGTAATCCTGCGCTTTGGGAGCTGAGGTGAGTGAATTGCTTGAGCCTGTGGGTTCAAGACCCGCCTGGGCAACTTGGTGAGACCTCATCTCCACAATAAGTCAAGAAAATAGCCGGGTGTGGTAGCACAGACCTATAGTTCCAGCTACTTGAAAGGCTGAGGTGGAAGGATCGCCGGAGCCCAGCAGGTCGAGGCTGCGGTGGCTGGGCGCGGTTACTGCACTTCAGTCTGGGTGAGAGAATGACACTCCAACTCAAAAAAAAAAAAAAAGATGTTACTATCCAAAATATACAAGGAACTTAAACAAATCTATAGAAAGAAAACAAATAACCCAATTTTTTAAATGGGCAAAGGACTTAAATAGACATTTCTCAACAGAAGACATAAAAAATGGTTAACAGGTATATGAAAAAAAATTCTCCACATAATGTATCACCATGGAAATGTAAACAAAAACCACAATGAGATATCATCTCACATGTATTAGAACAGACATTATCAAAAGACAGAAGAGTATTAGCAAGGACATGTAAGTATTAGCAAGGACATGTAAGTATTAGCAAGGACATGGCAAAAGAGAAATTTTGTACACTGTTAGTGAGAATATAAATTACTATAGTAATTATGGGAAATAATATGAAGTTTCCTCCAAAGGTTAAAAATAAAGCTACCATATGATCCAGCAATCCCACTTCTGGGAAGATATCCAAAGAAACGAATTCAGTATCTATAAGAGATATCTGCACTCCCTTGCTTATTGCAACATTATTCACAACAGCCTAGATATGGAAACAACCTATGTGTCCAACAATGAACAAGTGGATACAAAAATGTAGATATATCTACAAAAGAATAATATTTAGTCTCTAAAAAGAAGAAAATCCTGTCACTTGAAACCACATGGATGAAACTAGAGGATAGACACTATGCTAAGTGAAATAAGCCAGACACTGACAAATACCGCATGGCCTCCCTTATATGTGGAATCTAAATTAAAGTCAGACTGGAAGGCAACTGTCAGGGCAAGGAGGTGGGATAAGTGAGGCGATGGTGGTCAAGTATACAAAGTTTCAGTTATATGGACTAAATTCTGGGCATCAAATGTACAGCATGGTGATTATAATTAATACTTGTTAATAGTATTAATATTATACACTTGAAATTTGCTAAGAAAATGGATCTTAAATGTTCTTACTCCACATGCACAAAAAGTAGTAACTGTGAGGTGATGGATATTTTAATTCACTTGGTGGTAATATATACATATATCAAAACTTCATATTATACACCTTAATATATAAAATTTCTGTCTGTCTCAATAAAGCAGAAAGAAACAATAGTCAACAAAAATTTTTTTAAATCTGCTGAGTTAGATATCAATCTGTATTTTTCTACTGGTCAAATATAAACTATGCATCTTTAGGCCATGAACATTAGTTATGTGCTTTATGCAAAGTAGAGCAGAATATTATTTGATTCATTGGCGAAAGACAAGTCTTCAGCTTCAGACATTTATCTGAATCACAGTCCTTCCTGCCCCTCCATACTCCACACAACCAACCTCCCCAAATTTCAAGTGGTTTATCAGTTCTTTAGAGATTAGCTTAGATGTCACCACCTTCAGGAAGCCTCCTTTCTTGGATTTTATTTGCTTAACGCCTAAGAAGATATTAGACATCCTTCCATTGTGTCACCATAAGACAATTTGTGTTCCTACTTATTATAACACTACTTTGCAATCATTCATTTATTAGTATCTCACTCACTCGACTGAGAAACTTGAAGTCTGTGCCAATTAGCTCAATGAAGGGAATTTAAAACAGGAAACCAGTTTCAAAGTTGTTAGAAGAGCTGAGAGAGTAAATAGGAAGAGGTGAGGCAAACCAGACATTAACACCTGCAGAAAGCCACAACTATTCCAAAGCTGGAAAGGTAAAAGAGAAAGTGGTACAGCCAGAGTCCAGGAACCCGGGCTGCCTAGAAAGAAAAGGGACACAGAAGCATTCTCCACTCAAAAAAAAAAAAAAGGGCAAAGCAATATCCTGGTTTCCTCTCTTATACTACCATACAGTCTCCTACGTCTGGGTCCCCTTGGCCAAATCCAACCAGAAGACAGCTGGCAAACAAGCCTGAGAATTATCATTTACAAGCATCATCCCTGGTAAAACTAAGCAGAAGCTGGAGGAGGGCAGGGGCTGAATTTGAAAGCAAGCAGGCAAGTAACTGGTGTAGCCACTGCTTTTGCTCTGCAGCATCTATTCTTTCATGCAACAGCAGATTCTTGCCTTTATACAAACCAAGCCTCCTTCATCATCTTTTCAGAGGGAGGTCACAAATCCCCATCTCTGGGCAATGTTACTTCCTCTGATATTTTAATCAACTAACATTCTGTAGCCAAAATACTAAATTGTAAAGTGAAGCACTACCACCATATAAAAGTAATAGAAGAAGGGGAAAAGAAGAAAAAATAATAATTAGAATTTATACATGTGTGTGTGTGTCTGTGTGTGCGCGCACATATGTTTGATGTATGCAGTATATGATTAAGGCTCTTTTGTCTGGTGGGTTAACCCAAAGCTTCATTCTTGATAGACATGAACTTTTGGTGATCTTTCTCTTTTAAGGTTCTTCTAAACAATTTTACAGTTGAACATAGTAGTCTTTGTAAACACCCCCAGTGAATCTCCTGAGTCACAAACATAGTTTTCTCTGCCCCTGTGTAGCAACAACCCAATTTTTCCTGGGTGAGATCTGGCATCCCTTCTCTACTTGCTGCAGTGACACTAAAAACTCAAAAATATCCAGGTGCCATTCTCAACTTCCAGTTTGATGGAACCACTATTTTGTCCCCTGGTAGAAGCATTCTTCCTTTGAGAATTAAGTCCTCTACACCACAGTCATTGATATAGGATGAAAAATGTGTAAATGTGTTGTTAAATTAAATAGTGAGAGTTGCTCCCACTTTCACCCTGTATTCCTAGGCCCACGAGTTTTGATTAAAAAGAGAAAAGAACACCATACCTCTACTGATGTTCCAAACATGTGCTTTATGCTTCAAGACAGTAGGGTCATGTAGTAAGACACTGAAATCTATGAGTCTGATGTCAACTGCTCCCCCTATAAAATGAATTCTGTGGCCCATAGCAAGATCAAATGAGGTAACATGGTGGTGAATATGGCATTTGGCAGAAACTCTAGGAACAGGGAAGGCAAATAAGCCTTCAGAATAACAGCATATTTCAGGAAGGATACAGCTATGCCCCCTTCATGTGGAAGGAATTCAGTGTAATCAACCTGCTATTATTATATTGTATAGCACAGATCCTACAGCTAGCATCTCAGGCACTCAGCAGGGACAGTGGCCAGATCAGCTTTAGTGAGGGGAGATCCACTTCATTGAGACAATAAATGGCCTTTATCATCACTTTATCACTATTTGTTGTGGCTGCTGTGTACATGAGGGCTCTAAGCAAGTCTTGAGGTAGTTCAGGAAGAGGCTGACTAATGTCCATAGAATAAGCTATCCCGTTCTCCTGAGTCTTGAGGGCCTCTACTTCAGTGAGTGCCCTAGAGTCACCATACTCATGAGGTGAATATCTTCACACTCTGTGTCCTTTCTATGAAGTCCATCCACATTTCTCTTCTCCAGACTTCCCTGTCACCAATATTTCGATATGCCATTCCCGATGCCTGACTAACCAGCCAAACACTAAACTAATACCATGAATCCATGTAGATATATATACTTATGGCAATATTTCCTTCCTTTTGAAGTAGGTAACTTGATATTTTCCAGAAATTCTACCCACTTGTAAAAATCCCTTCATCAACCCTGAATGAAGCTGTAAGACAGAAAAAGTTCATTCCAGCTGTTGCGGCCTATCACACAGACTCATCAGTTCACCAGGTCCAAGACCATTCTCTCTCTATTGACTAGTCATAGGAAACTATACATCAGACATAGGAGTGGCTAGAAGAACAGGTGGCAAAGTTACAAAAGTAGATGCTCTGGGAATCTGAGTCACTTGCTCATGTACCTCACTTGTGTTTTCTTGAACTTCTAGAGCCTAATCTCATGTTTACCATTTCTACCTGATGATATAGTGTTGCTGTACAAAGTCAAATTCATGACTTTGTATGTCATACAGTATCCAGTTCACAGTTGACAGGTCTAGTCTAGTAATCATTTGATTTTCAAGAGTCAAACAACTTGTCTGTACCTGGGACTGTATCTCAGAATAACAACAGCTTTAACAAAAGAGAACCATGAAATCCTAAGGGTCTGCATGTGATTCTTCTATTAAAGCTTCCCAGAAGATCTATGCAACATTTAATAATGGGAATTAATACAAAGGTGTTAAAAGATAACAATAAAAAGCAAAAACAAAATGATGAGCAAGAAACTTCTATCCCTAGGTCCAAGAGACGAAGAGAAAAAATGATGTTACCAGAGACCTGAAACTGAGGCCACCTGGAGGTAAGTGAAACCATTGTAGGGCTGCCTGAGACCGCAGAATGATGGTTTCTAGTAGATCTGAACTGACTGAGGAAACACAGTCCCTAAGGGAGATACCACCTAAAGCCCAGGGATGGAGGTGGAAGGGATGGATGGGAGATATCTGACTTCTCCATTCCTCCCACCTCTGACTTCCTTCCATTGGCTGAAGCTAACCAGGAGCCCATTTGAAAGGAAGCCTGAGAAATGTGGTTTGCAGCATAGTAGAGGAACATCAGAGAATACCAGCAATCAAAATGTCAAAGGACTGGTAAGTTTCTTCATTGTTGTTTCTAAATTTCAGGACAACACCTATCACATGATGGGCCCTCAATAAAATTTTATTGAGTGAAAAAAGATCCACTCATTCTGATTGGGCTCTACAATGTCAGCAGCAGATAAATAGTGAAGTTTTGCCTCAGGCAAACTTCTTCCTACTATTAGCAGTTTGGAAATAATAAAAGAGTTTGGGAATGAGTTTCATTTTAAGATTTTGAGCTCTATTACACACTGAGTGAGGAAGCTGGGGTTCCTGTTTGTAAGAGAGTTTCTTAACAGAACAGTGGAGGGAGAGCATCAAGAGTCACCAACCTAAACACTGTGTCCGGAATCCCCCTATTCCATCACTCTGCTCTGGTTTCTGGCATAGTCCAAGAGCATTATTTCAGACCTAAACATTTCAGGAGTTCATTTTCCATTGGAGAGCTGGTACCATTACTCTGTGAAAGGCTTGCAAGGTTGGTTTTAGAATTTTTCTTTCTTCAAAACACAGAATAATGTCACTTGTCAAAAGATAAAGCAGGCAACTTAGAAGAGACCATAACTAAAACAGTAATATTAGCATAACTTTAATAATGCTAATATAGCTTTTAGGAACCAACAAACAAAACTCATACCCGAATAAGTAATTCCTTTTCAAATCAGATAGGCCAGAAACTTGTCTCTGGGATGCTGCCTTTATTAAAAATATATTTAGAGCTGTTTTCAGAGTAAACTGTAAGCCACCCAGAAAAACTAATTTCTTGGCTGCAGCAGAGGTTGCTAGATGCCCCCCTACATCAATTCTTTCCTCTTCCATCAAAAGAGAATTTTTACCTGGACCCATGACTTCCTTGTAGCTTGGGGTGATCATGTGACAAATTTCTGCCCAATGGAGTATTAGGGGGAAAGTCATGTGACAGCTTCTGAGATTCTTCCTTGAGGGTACAGCTACTTTCTTACTTATCCTTTCCTTCTTACTATATCCTGGTTTGAACAAACCACTGAAGACAAAAAAAAAAAAATACAGACCCATTTAGGGAAGTTAGAATGGTGAGCTAGAAGAATCTAGGTCTCTGAGAACTTGGAGGCAAAGCTGCCATACAGATGAATCACTTAATGCCAGATTTAGCTTATACCTGAAAAAATTACATTTTTATGTAGTGTCAATGAACTGTCATGTCACATTTGTATATTACTCTCAACCAAACCAATTAATTATTCCACAGACCTCAGGGAGAGAGAACAGCATTCTGGAATTGGTAGGCCCTCCATGATGTCTGGAGCAGGTTAAGGGAGTGAAATTTGAAGATAGACTTGTCAGAGGCAGGTATAAGATGAGTTCATGTGTGATCAACTCAATCAACCCTATCAAGTAGATGGTAAAATCATTGCTAGGAGAAACTGGGCAGTTGGGGATGGGAGACAGGCTGGGAGATGGGCAAGAATATATATTACCATTAAGAAACAAACATCGATATGGGAAGGTGCAATAAATGTGGTGCCTAAATCAAGGCCATGTCCCTTTCAGAGAAATAGCATGTTGTATTCTAAACAGCTGGGCAACAGCTTTTACTATTATAAACCTAACCACTGAGATAAAATAACTGAGCTGTAAAAATAATTACTCATTTGATGATTGTCAAGTCTGGAAAAATCAAGCCAAAGTCTAGTTAATAAACTGCCATCTTCGAGGAAATCAAGAAGTGAAGGGAGTGTGTTCTTCTCCTCCTCCAGCTCCTTTTGTGTTCTAGCTGCTTGTTCCTGAGACTGTTGAGTCACTGGGGTAATAAGCACTGTATGAGTACACTGAGAGAAAGAAAAGAACCTGTAAGTGATCTTGGTTAAGATCCTGAACTGACTTTTAACTTTACAATGTATGAGTCACACAAGCCCCAGGGATCCCTCTCATCTTCCCTCTGAGCCATCAAACCTTCTCTACTGGTTTCACAACCAACATGCTCAACCTTTAGGAAAGCCAAACTGTTTTCAAACTGTCTCAAACTGTTTTCAACTGAACATTGGCATCCCTGAGGATCTCAACATATGTCCAACGACCAAGTATACATAAAGAAGGAGTGTATTTTATAAGTATTTTCAGGTGTATTTTTAAATACCATAAATCTTTTTGCCATATTGCTCCTCATTCACAGTATTAATTCTGTTGGGAGAGGAAGACTGAAGTTACTTAGAACAAACTAAGCTTTCAATGAAAAGTCTTTGACAAGAGTGAAAGGAATTATGCAATTTTAAAACAAACAAGCCAAAGGGAAGCACTCTTTACAAATCAAATCAAATGCAAGTTACAGATAAGATCTGAATTCATTCAAGTTTTGAGATAGAACTGATGGAGTCTTACTGAAAGAAGAAGCTGGGAAACTCAGCATGCATTAAAGAGAAGTTCAAGTTGCCTAGAGAGGAAGTAGAAAAGTTCTAGGACAGAAAGATGGAGTGTTTTAGAAGAGATAGGGTAAGGACACAAGCAAATACATTGCTCTGGTTCCCTGGCCAGGACAAAATCCCAGAGGAGGTTATACTGACAACAACCAAGTAGGGGGACCCCACAATTGTGGGACTTTTTTTCCTCGCTTTCTCAGACACAGATTGGAGGATTAAAAGTCTTCATTGAAAAGACTTGCATTCAGCTAGTCACCAGAGCAACATAATGCCACCTAAAAACCAGATTAGACCTATCAAGAGAGATGGTTAGAGACATTAGCCTCAGGCCACATTCCCCAAGAGCAGTAAAGGGGATGCAGAGGTCTCCATTTGGCCTAGGGAGGAAAAGGGAAGTGCTAACAAGGTCAGTGGGTAAGCAGAGCCTTCAGTCAGCACAAAGAGGTCACTGTGTGTAGTGACATGAAAACCTAAGACAAATGACCAGAATTGCAGTACTGGACTCCAGCACACCACGCCTAAAAGAGCTAGACAAGGCCTGTTATTCCCCAGTAGACACTAGTACAAATTAAACCAGACCAGACCCACCCACCCTTCTGCAACAGAGACCACTGCAGATTCAGAGCACACAATATGGATACAAAGTCCCCTGTCCCCCAAAGTCTCAAAGACACACAGGGAGGGCAGGGGAAGAATCTAAGTCTGAACATTTCCCCACAAAATGAGTGAGTCCTCCAAAACAGCCTCTCCAAACTGGAAGAAGTGGATATACTGTTAATTAGCAAAATCTATGTTCACTATACCCTCTCACTTCATGCTTTGTCCAATTATCTGTTGAGGTGGTGGTCCATGACAAAGATTAGATCTGCTACAGAAAATAAATAAGCAAATTAAATTTCTTTGCATGCTAAGCAGTACTTGGAATTTATAATTTTCAATCCTATTATATTAGTAATTGCAGTGTATCACAGAGGGGAAAAAGCTAAGAAAAAAGTTTTAGAAAATGAATATGATACAAAGGGAGAATTTTCATGAAACAGTAACAGAAAGCCATAAGGAGACAAAAGGAGTGGTAAAAATGCAAATGGGTAATACTGCCAGAAAAAAAAACATGGAAACAGTAGAATTTCATAGTATTATGACAATAGTAAGAGAGATTGATTATATGCTATGAAAAATTTAATCTGCATTTGGAGGACAAACTTAAAAAAACCTCTAAAATGTAGAGGAAATCAAAGTTGTTGAACCCGTTTAATTGGAATGAAAGTGAGGAAGAACAAATCTGTAACCTAAGAACTAGGAACAACTTCAAGCGATATTCAGAAGAACTGAATAAAGACAGGAATCAAGCTAAAGGAATTGAAGAAAAATTTCTTATTTTGTTAAGTATGTACATTAAAGAGCTAATTGTCTCCCAGGCAAAAATTATATAAAAAGAACCACACTTACCCCACCCTTTTTATTTTTAAGAAATATGAAAGAAAAAAGTCTGATGGGATATCTCTGTGCCTTCCTTACAATTATACTGTCAATCTAAAATTCTCTTAAAAGTTGTCTTTAAGTTTGGGCATAGTGGCTCATACCTATAATCCCAGCACTTTAGGAGGCCAAGGCAAGAGGATTGCCTGAGTCCAGGGGTTCAAGACCAGCCTGGGCAACATAGTAAGACATCATCTCTACAATAAATAAAAAAATTAGCCAGGTCTGGGGCACATGCCTATAGTTCCAGCTACTTGGAAGGCTGAGACAGAAGGATCATTTGAGCCCAGCAAGTCAAGGTGGCAGTAACCATGAACATGCTACTGCACTCCAGCCTGGGTGATAGAGTGAGACTCTCATTTAAAAAAAAAAGTCTTTAAACAAAAAAAACTACTTAAATTAATAAATAATAAATGTTTCTTTTTTATAAGCATGTCTGGTAAAAACAAAACTATTCATGAGGTTGGGAAATTGCTGAGATAATTACTATTGCAAACATTTTTGTTTTTGTTTTACCTCTATCAAAACTGCCTAAATGGGCTCACTGGCAAATTCTATGAAACATTTAAGGAAGATAATCTACCAATTCTCTACAGTCTCTCCCAGAAGATAGAAGCAGAGAGAATATTTCTTAAATCATTCAAATAGGCCAGCATTATCCTATTATGAAAACCAGACAAAGACATTGCAAGAAAAGAAAACTAAAGGCCAATATGTCTCATAAAATAGAAGCAAAATTTTTCAACAAAATATTAAATCAAATACAATATATAAAAAAACTTTGACACTGCAACCAAATTAAGATTAACCCTGCTATGCAAGGAGTAAATCGTACTTGGTAGTGTTGACAAACTATTTTTACATATTAAAATTAATTAATATAACTCATTATATCAAGTTAAAGAAAAAAAATCACATAATCATATCAATAGATGCAGAAAAAGCATTTGATAAAATTCAACACCCATTCATTTTAAAAGTGCTCGGTAAACTAAGAATAGAGGTATACTTCCTCAACTTGAAAGAAATCCACAAAAAAAAAACCTGATATATTTGATGAAGAGAAACTAGAAACCTCTTCACTAAGATCAGGAATAAAGCAAGAATTTTTCCTCTTACCACTGGTTTTCAATATCATGGTGGAAATTTTGGCAAATACAATAAGATGAGAAAAATAAACAAAGGGAAAAGATTGGGAATAAAGAAATAAAATTGTCTCTGTTTTCAGATGACATGATCATCTATGTAGAAAATCCAAAAGAATTGACAAAAAACCTCCAAGAACTAATAAACAATTACAGCAAGATTATAGGATACAAAGTAAATCACTTTCCTGTGTATCTGTAATAAACAAATATATATATATATCAGTAATTTGAAATAAAAACCACAATATCATTTATCTTAGCACCCAAAAAGTAAAATACTTAGGTGGAAATATTTTTTAACTGGACAAAATCTATATTAAAATTCTGTAAAACTCTAATAAAAAAAAGGTAGGACCAAATAAATGGAGAGATATTTCATGTTCATAAATAGGAATACTCATTTTGTCAAGATGTAAGTTCTTCCCAACTTGACCCATAGATTGAATGCAACTTTAGAAAGTTATCTTGTGGATGTTGACAAACTGATTCTAAAGTTTACATGGGGAGGCAAAAGACCCAGAATAACCAATACAATGATGGAGAAGATCAAAGTCAGAGGACTGACATTACCTGACTTCAAAACTTAATATAAAGCAACAATAATCAAGATAGTATAGTATTGGTAAAATAATAGACAGATCAGTGGAACTGAATAAAGAGCCCAGAAACACACCCCACACAGATACATTAAACTGAATTTTGACAAAGGGGCAAAGGCAATACAGTAGAGAAAAGATAGTCTGTTCAGCAATGGTACTGGAGCAATGGAGCATCCACCTGCAAAAAAAGGGGGGGGGAATATAGACACAGACCTTACACCCTTCACAAAAATTAACTCAAATTGTATCATAGATCTCAACATAAAATACCAAATTATAAAACCCCTAGAAGATGAGCTTTAAAAAAAGTCCAGATAACCATGGGTGTGGTAATGACTTTTAAAATACAACACCAAAAGCACAATCCATTAAAAAATTTCTTGATAAACTGGACTTCATTAGAATTAAAACTTCTGCTCTGTGAAAGACACTGTCAAGAGTATCAGAACACAAGTCATAGACTGGAGAAAAAATATTTGCAAAAGACATATCTAATAAAGAACTGTTGTCCAAATACATGAAGAGCTCAACAATAAGAAAATGAACAACCTGATTTTAAAATGGGCAAAAGACCTGAACAGACACTTCACCAAAGAAGATATACAAATGGCAAAGAAACATATGAAAAGATGTGCCACATCATATGTCATTAAGGAAATGAAAATTAAAACAAGATACCAATGCACACCTATTACAATGGCTAAAATATAAGACACTGTCAACATCAAATGCTGGTGACTGTGTCGAGTGACTGAAACTCTCATTCATTGCTGCCAGAAACTCTCATTCATTTCCCACAAAATGAAACATACTATTACCGTATGATCCAGTAATTACACTCCTTGGTATTTGCCCAAATGAGTTGGAAAATTTTGTCCACCAAAAACTCACACATACATATTTATTGCAGCTTTTTTCATAATTGCCAAAACTTGGAAAAAACCAAGATGTCCTTCAGTAGGCGAATGGAAGAACAAACTGGCACATCTATACAGTGGAATATTATTCAGCAAAATGAGCTATCAAAACCATGGGATGACATGGAGGAAACTTAAATATACATTACTAAGTGAAATAAACCAATCTGAAAAGATTACATGCTATATGAATCCAACAATATGACAATCAGGAAAAGGCAAAACTGCAGCGACAGTAAAAATAGCAGTGGTTGGTTGTCAAGGATTGGGGAGTCAGAAGTGATGAAAAAGCAGAGCATAGAGGATATGTAGGGCAATGAAACTACTCTATGTGATACTATAATGGCAGACACATGTGATTATACCTTTGTCAAAACCCATAGAATGTACAACACTAAAAATGGACCCTGATGCAAGCTATGAATGTTGGGTGATAATGATATGTCAGTGTTGGTTTATCCATTGTAACAAATGTACCACTCTAGTGAGGGATACTGACAGTGGGAGAGGCCACACATTTAGGAAGATGGAGCATGTAGGAACTCTCTGTACTTTCCACTCTACTTTGCTATTAACTTTTAAGAAATAAAGTTTACTTTAGGTCAGGCAGGGTGGCTCATTCCTATAATCCCAAAACTTTAGGAGGTTGAGGCGAGAGAATTGGTTGAGCTCAGGAGTTCAAGACCAGTCTGAGCAACATAGCTAGATCTCATCTCTACAAAAAGAAAAAGAAAAAAATATAGCTGGACATGGTGGTGTACACCTGTAGTTCCAGTTACTTGGGAGGCAGAGGCAAAAGGATCATCTGAGCCAGCAGGTTAAGGCTGTGGTGAGCCATAATTGTGTCACTGCACTCCAGCCTGGGCAACAGAGTGAGAACCCAATTCAAAAAATAAAATAAAATAAAATAAAGTCTGTTTTTAAAAGACTGAGCTGTTGATAGAAACACAAAATCTACTTTCTGCCCAGAAATTTATTTGTTTTTAAAACCCATACTGAATAACCATGTCATCAGCAGTGATTTGTTTCATTGGAAAAGGTTAATATACTATTCCCTGGCAGAAAATATCTGTCATCAAATTCTTTTACAAATCACTTATTTTGATGGGTGTTCCTGTGATAACTATACACAAAAATTAAAATATGCAATATCTTGATACTCTAAAAATACAATAGAAAAACATTAAGAAAATTATTTCTAAGCCAAAAAGCCAAGAAGCAATGGGGAAGAAAATTATTTCTGTATGACAATATTATAGAGTGTTTCTCATAACTCCTATGTAGTTATGTTTCTCCTAACTCCTATATAGTTTCTCATAACTCCTATATAGTTTTTAGTGTTTTTCAACTCCTCTATGGTAAGTATGCATATTATTATGAACAACATGAACATACTTTTTGAAAAAGGCATATTTACATATTAGATATGTGTATATATGAATTCATATACACATGATGTGGTCATCATTATGAATGCAAAAAGGGATAGTAAAAATAGTAAAAAGATTAGAATAAAATATGCCAAAATGTAAACAGTTATTTTACTCTGGCTAGCTTTAAATGATGAAACTAAGAGAATTTTTAGAAGCTTCTTTCCTTTTGTTTTCAGATGTTTTGTAATGTTATCCATTGTAACAAATGGACCACTCCAGTGAGGGATGTTGATAAATTTTTGCATGGAAAGAGTAAACCTAATTTTTATTAAATAAATATAAAATGACACTTTTTAAATACACTTGAACATGAAGAAATTGTTATGACTATTGTGGTGAGAATTTTGAAAGATTAGCAGAAGCAGGAATAATGAGACATTTAGCTGATCTTTCAAGGGAAGCTGGACAAATGACGCTTTTAAAAGAAAATAGTAACTAACGATGAAACATGGTATTTCTAGTATGATTCAGAAGTGAAGTGTCAACTTTTTCTGTGGAAAATCCCAACATTACCAAAATGTAAGATGGCACATACTTCAATAAAGAAAGTGAAAAATATCTTAACTCATCTAATTAACACTGCTCCAGAGTTTATCCTAAAAAGCCTATTTTGAAAAATTCTCACTCTCATAAACTATCCTTTGCAGTGAACTGGCCAAATAAGAATATCTAATATATGTTGAATACTTCGCATGTCAGAACATTTCTAATTATATCATCTCTAATCCTTACAACAGTACAAGGAAAGTGTTCATAGTTCCACCTTATGGGTAGAAAAATTAAGGCTCAAAGAGGTAAGATATTTTCTGTAACATCACACATCTAATACATGCTGGAGGTGGAATCTAAGCTTATGTCTGTCTGACTTTAAGGTCTGTGTTCTTCTTTCTACTTCTCTGCCTCAACCCAACAACTGGGGCCTTTGCCATGACAATTCATCAGTTCACAATGTGCTTTTCATGAAGTTCTCAACTCAAATATTATCACCCAGCAAGATGCCTCAGCTAATTTACAAAATGTAACTTCAAAAATGAGATTGCCATTTCCAAAAGCAAAAGCCCAATCTCAAAAGATAAAAGACTTAACTAGTGAATAGTGCTGTACAGTAATGTAGGTAGTAAAGATCATTTCAAAAATGTCTAGAACCAAAGGAATCAATGTGTCACTTGTTAGGAACTATACTAAATTTGGAAGCAAAATCTTTTGTTTGTTCATTTAAAATAATAGCCTTGTTATTTCAACCCATAATGCACAGTAAGAAGGACACTTAGACATTTGCTTTTTATTCCCTTTTCTTCTTGCTCCAAAAATGGATTTCCTCCAAACTTTAATTAAAATTTTAACTTATATAAGTGTGGCTGGATTTAGTTTTAAAGGGTGAGACTACACATAGGTAGATTTGTCTGGATTATTAAGATCAGACGCTGAAGAAATGAGCTCCTGGAGGGCAGGGTAGACCTCACTTATCTCTATATCCAAATTGTGTTAAACATAGTAACTGGCACTAATTAGCACATGACATATTGAAGAATCAGGGAACAGAAAGATAAAAAAGAAGTATGTTTCAGATTCAGCTCAACCCTGAGGAGCTAGTGGACCATGTGATAGTGCACCCTTTATTATTTTTTTTTTACAAAAGCAGTCTTGAGTCTTGTTCTGGGCTATAAAGACTGTTTCTTGAGATATGGGTTTATAATCCTGATACTGCCACTAATGGGTTAAATTAAAAATCTTTCACTTTCCTGGGCTTTTTATTTCTGGTTTTCAAATCAGCACAATGAAAAGCTGAAGCGAAGGGAAGAGAGAGGAGGGAAGAGGGCAAAGATCCCTTCTGCCTCTACAATGCCGTGATTTGGATACAGGGTTTGGCCAACTATGAGCCATGGACCAAATGTAACCTGTGGTCTATGGTCTGTTTTTCATAGTCCATGAGCTCACATTTTTTAATGGTTAAAACAATTCAAAAGAATGATAATATTGTGTGACATGCAAAAGTTGTCTGAAAAGCAATTTTCGGTGTCCATAAATAAAGTTACATTGGAACTCAGCCCCACGCACTATGTATTTCGATGACTGTTGTCACACTACAGTAGCAGAGTTGAGTAACTATGACAGAAACCATATGGCCACCAAGTCCAAAATATTTACTATCTAGACCTTTACAGAAAAAAGGTTGCTGATCTTTCATATAGAAAATCAGGCAGGTGATCACCTGAGAAAATTAAAATATGTCTAGGATAAGTGGGGCCTATGCAAATTAGGGGACAATCTTCCCAACTCCTTGAGTTAAGAAAATTCACTACTGGGGGAGGGATGTGGTGTGGCAGCACCACCATTACCACCTGTCCAGATGTCCCTTCCCCTGTGCTCTTCGAAGGTCCTGCACTTCCTAGAAGTCCATGGAGCAGTAGGGAGCATTTTGATGGCCTGTCCCACATCTTCCCTCCCTCCTACTTCTTCACATTCTATTTTCTGAGTGGTTGTCAGAGGAACGCTGAATCCTGCTGTCATTTTTTCAGACCCCAGGAGCCGTTTCTGACAGTCTTGGCACCATGAAGCATTCCAAGCTCCTATCTCAGCTCTGCAGCTGCCTGCTCCCAGTTCAGTCAGGAAGAGCACTCCACAGTGTGTGTTCTTTCCTCTCTCTCTCTCTCTCTCTCTCTCTCTCTCTCTCTCTCTCTCTCTCTCTCTCTCTCTTTCTCCTTCTTCTTCTCTTCCTATCCCCCTTCCTTCCTCCCTTTCCCTCTCTCTCCCCTTCTCTTCCTCTCTCTCTCCCTCACCCCTCTCTCCCTCTCCCCCTTTCTCTTGCTATCTCTTCTTCCTGCTCTCTCTCCTTTTCCCTCTCTCTTCTCCCCCTCTTCTCTCCCCCCTCCCATTCATCCACTCCCCTGCTTTCCCTCTCTCCCTTCCTTCCTCTCTTCCTACCTCTCTCTCCCCGCTCTCTTCCTACTTTCCCCACTCAAAGATACACATACATACACATATACACACTCCAATTGGATAGGAGAAAAACCTTCCAGTTTCTTGCCAAGCCTAATAGAAAATTCCTTTTGCATGTAAACAGAACTGTTTTTGTTTATTGAAAAGTATAGCTGACCCTCCTTTTGAAGAATGATGGAATTATTGTTCTACATGACTTTCTCTGAACCACTGCATGTGTGCATGTGTGCATGACTGAGTATGTATATGTCTCTGTGTGTGTGCTATGAGTATGAGTGTGTGTGTGTGTGTGTGTGTGCGCGCGTGTGTATGAATGAAGCAGGGAGGGAGGGAATGAAGGAAAGTGATAAGGAAAGAACACCACAGAGTAGCCAGATAAAAGACATCATATGGACACTGTAAAGTCAAGATCTGGGATTCACAAATCAATCACTTTCAAGCTCTGGAGCCTGGAATGTGGGGAAGGGAGAGTGGGTGGTCCTCTCTGACAACTTACTTATTGTCTAAGACAATTTTATTATTTAAAATATCTTGAAAAATGGTGCCTAGAAAAAAGTACAAGACGAGGATATAGCAAAATGTTCATAACAGTTGTCCTTGGAAAGGAGGAAGAGTAGGCAGGTTATGATTTGTTCCTTTTATTTCAACCAGTCTGTGTTCCCCATTTTTTTCTTTTTGATATTCAGCTGAAGAGGAAGGACATGGATGCAGAGACAACATAATGAATGTAGCAATTAACCCTGAGTTAGACAAAGATGCATGGGCTACTTTTCATGTCCATTTATTTGAGGACAAATCAGAAAACATCACTTTCAGAAACTTTTAATGTATTTTGCAATATTCCTCCTTTCAGCCAAAGGACTAAAAACTGAACAAATTGAATTATCCCACTGCCTCAAGTATTCTTAGACCGATTCAGGATTCATTTTCTGAACATCACTCCTTTTTGAACAGCAAATGCAGCTAAATTCCTATTGACTCTCAAATACATAGACCCACAAATTTGTTTGTCACAATATTCTCTCTCTCTCTCTCTCTCTCTCTCTCTTGTTCTCTCTGTCTCCGTCTCTCTCTCTCTCTCTCTCTCTCTCTCTCTCTCTTCCAGCCAAAATTCTGATTAACTGAACCACTGAAGGATTGATATTTTACTCTAAGAGAAATATATAGACATCAGCTAAGATGGATGATTGAATAAACACTTATACCTTCACTCCTTCATTAAACCAGATCAAATTAACAAGATAGGATTAAAACTACATAAATAAACTCATCAGACTAAGAAGGAGAAAAAAGACAATACCTGTAGCATTTAGGAAGCCGGAAAGCAGAAGTTATGAGTGGTACCTGACAGCAGAGTCAGGGAGGCTGAACCCTAAGCTAGCAATGGGGAGACAACATAATCCCACTCCCCTCAAAGTTCAAGTGTTGGTAGCATAATTTACCTCTAGAGGCAGGGGCAAAAATAAGCATAAAGACAGGATTGAATTATATTTAAGTAACAGGTAGGTTCCAGATCTCTCCCTCGACTGGGTAACTGCACAATGGATCCCTCACAATGGCAGCAGGCAGCTTAGGAATTTCTTCTCTATAGGGTAAAAAGTGGTATCTCTAGGAAGGAGCTCTCCAGACACAAAGTGCTGAAAACAGTAGTAATTAATCACTTGTACACTGAATACTGAGACCCTGTAGGTTTTCCTTCTACTTGATTTACAATGAGAGTGGCAGACACTCAGGCAGAAGGTAAAAAAATTCTTCTCTGGAGAGAATCTCACCAACCCAAGTATGAAGGTATGAAGATGTTGGTGTGGGGTAGTAGGGGAAAGTTTTCTAGAAAACTGACTCAGTCAGATCACCTTCCAAGGAAGCCCACTAGCACAGATCATCCATCAGTGTTTAGCTTTTCTATGATCCATTTTTAAACAGAAACAGACAGCTAAGCATCACCAAACATCTGAACAAATCTCCTAACATGAATGGCAGAGACCAAAGCAAATAGACAAATACAAACAACCTGAGTGGAAAAGGACTGTACTAGGAGATAAAACCTTCAAAAACCTATCATGAGTATTCTGAAAGAGATAAAAAGCAGGTAGTATTCTCATGAAACAAGAACCCAATTTAGAGAATAAGACACTTAGAAATTGAAAATATGAGAGCAAATTTTTTTCAAAAATTCTCATTAGAAGGGTATAAAGACAAAGTTGAATTGAAGATCCTTATTTCCTCCAGAAATAAAAAGAAAAATTTTGGACCACAAAGGAAAAAAAAGTGATAATTAAAAGAGATTACACACTCTAGTGACTGGAGACAGAGACAGACAGAAAGAGAGATATAGAGAAGAAAAAGAAAATTTTTCAACTTGAAAAACATAATCTCTCAGATTGAAACAAATGAAAATAAACTCACGCCAAGACACACTACCATCTTGAAAGTTTGGAAGATATAACAAAAAGAAGATCCCCAAAGTTTTCAGAAATTTTTTTAAAAATCAGTATTTATAAGGAATCAAGAATTAAAATGGGTTCAGTCTTCTTAACAGCAATATCAGAAGCTAGAAAATAATGGAGTAATATCTTCAGAGTTTGAAACAATATTGTTTCCAACCTAAAATGCAATGCTTAACCAATAATTTAAGGGTAATAAAGAATAAGGTCATTTTTCAGAAGCAAGTTTCTATGTTGATGGTAAAGGGAGACCCCATGTTGACAGCAGTATAGTTGGTTAGAGACCAACCACTCCATATTGCAGCAAGGAGAAAAGCACTAGAAGATCTGACTCTACACAGATAAAATCTATAAAATATTTGGTGTGCTTTAATGTTAGAAGAGAATTAAGCAGCGGGGAGAGGTTGAGGATGAATTAATTATAACAACACAGAAAACTAAAACACTTCAGAAAATAATTAACTCCAGAGAAAGTCAATACATATTGTGCCAGAAAGGAAAATGTATAATAGCACACATATATGGCTCTGCTATGAATAGCATTTTTATATAACCATAAAAACATAAGTGCTGAATATTGATCTAATTTAAATGGCACAACTTTTTTGGTATTATAGAGGTGGAGAGGAGGATGGGCAGTGTGAATAGTGGAGAAAAGAGAAATAGAGAGCACTTATATCCCCTAAAATAGAGAAATGTGGGGACCAAAGCAAGACCCAAACTTTACCTGTGTGATGACCACTTGTATACCTAATCCTGAATTGTACCCCACATCTTTAAAATAAAAAATCTTAAAAATAAAATAAAATAGAGAGCAATGGGATTACCAAATAATGTGTAATATATTACTACTAAATAATGTGTAACTTGTGCTATTACCAAATACCAAAATAAGCAACTATAAGAATTGAAAGCAAATGCCTCTGAAGGGTATAAACATGAGGGCACTGGAGAAAGGAGAGTGCTTGGCTTCATAGTTAGCCTTATAGAATTGCTTGACTCTTTAAACAATATGTAAGAGTTAATAAAACTTAGAAGTAAATATTTTTAAACCTCCATATACATAGACATCTATGACATATTCAAACACAGAAAAGGCAAAACTATACCTAACGTAAGGTGGAAAAGGTAGGTTGTAATTAAAAAGGACGAGAGGATACCCGGGAAAGATGAGAAAGATTGGCATCCCAAATAAGAAGTCAAAACACTGGGTTTTTTGTTTGTTCTATCTTCTAACTGCCTAGAGATCTCTACATTGGAAGAATATGTGTGACTTCTATGTTGCCTATCTTTCCTTATGCCCCCATCCCAGTAATTATATAACAGCGTTTACCAATCATTCTTATTACAAATATTTAAATAGGTATTTACACCGCGTAGTTGGTCAAGGATATGGAGAGGAAGAAGCAGTCAGAACTGAAGGGTAGTGTGAAGGGAGAAGAAGAGAGAGCACTTACTTGTTGGGCAATTCATACTCATGAGGTGTGAATTGTCATATGCAGGCCTATTAACCTTGGAAACCGGGAAGGACTGACTGGCAAAGATGATGCAGTCACCCCTCCGCCATCACACCCACGGTTGACAAAGGCTAGCTTTGGAGGAGTGGGATTTCCCCCTCACAGGCCCTTGTCTGGCAGAGTAGTGTCCACAGGAGGTCTGCGTGGAACCGTCCCAAATACACCCTCAGAACCCCAATAGTCCTCCCCAGCAAATGCCTTCACATACCAAAAACTCTATAAATTACATTTTGCTCCTTTCCTCCCACAAATCTACTATGAAAAGACAATTTAAAATCAGTTCTATTCATCAAAATAAAAGGTTTTAACAGCAGTGGACATATTTGAAACATCTGAAAACACAAGATGTGGTGACCTTCCTGGGGAGAACAGTACAAACCAACAGAGCAGGTATGTATCTGCATTTAAAAGGCAGCAGCATGCCCGGGTAAGAGTACTGAGGAAGGAGTTCTGTCCAATATCCCTAGAGCACAAACCTCTTTTTCCCACATTCCTATGTCCATTAGTGCGTGTAAATTCTGATCACATATTCCTTTGATAGAGGTGTTTCTATCACTGATTAGCTACAGTCAAGTGGCTCTTACTGGTGCTACAGGAGGCAATCTATTGCTTTTCATTAAATGTGAACTTGATTAACTTAGCTATGAGGTCAATGCTATTGCCTTTGGCTCTGGATTCTTAGAAAGAGGTCTTCGTACAGTCTTCTTAAGGAACTTGCCCATTCTACCTCTAACTTTGTAATTCTGGGCAAGCTAGTTAATCCCCTTCTCATATGTAAAAGAGAAGTACAGTATCAGGAGGCTATCATGGAGCTGAAATGAAATATTGAACATAAAATTCCTCGCTTGTGTTCCATACACAAGAGTGTTGAATAAATAAACCCGTTCCTTTTCCTCTGAGGATGTACCATATGGAAGACCTCAAGACAACCATAGCCTTCATCAGGGGGACAAACACAAGGTTCACATCACACTGTTAAGGACTTTTCCAAATGGCAGCTGTGCCTTTGGGTCACTCACTGCTATATGGCTCTACCAATGGCCAATCCTGGATGGAAAGTGTTCTAAGTGCAATTTCTGCCTTACCTTTCAGAAGAAGGGCCAGAAGCAAGGAGGCTTTCCCTGAAATACAGAAAATAGAAGCATATCAGTATTTAATGGAGGCTATGTTCATGATCAACCACAACTAGTTATTCGACTAGTAATCCAGAAGCCCCATGACTCTGCTTTTCCAGTCTATAAGACAAATGGTCCCGTTTCTCCACTCTCTCTGGTGATAGAAAAAAACAAATTCTGTCAAAATATATTAAAGACATTTATTCTGAGCCAATATGAGTGACCACAGTTGGGATTACACAATCTCAAGAGGTCCTGAGAAACTGTGCCCAAGGCAGTCAGGTTATAGTTTGGTTTTATACATTTCAGGGAGACAGGAATTGCAGGTAAAATCATAAATCAATACTTGAAAGATATACATTGGTTCAACCCAAAAAGGCAGGACTTCTCAAAGGGGCTTGTTAGGGCATGGATAGGGTGAGGGATGAATGGAGAGGCGAGAGGAGGCACAGCACCGCCGGAGCCAGCGTACGAGAGGCACACACTAGCAACCCAGAGATCCGAGTAATGCAAAGAATTGCAACACACAAAGAGGTGAAAGAAGATAAGATTTATTTAAGAAAAGTTCACCCCCCACAGACAGGGAGCGGGCCGACACTCTAGGTGAGTGTGGCACCTTAACCCCTGCAAGTCCTGACTTAAATCCTTTCCCTTGGAAATGATGCAATTAGGTAGATGTGACTGCCATGAGTTCCTTGTCAACCACCTGCGAATGTCTTGGAGAACCTGTGACACAACGACCCATTAATGTCTGTCCATATTATCATAGCCCCTAGAGAAAGGTGTGACAGGGATTCTAATGCTCCTGCACCTTCTTGAATGGCATTCCTTAGAGCTAATGGAAGGTACACCTCCCCTATCTCTCATGCATTCCCAGTGGGTAGCTTCGGGGGATCCTTGACTTCCCTGTAGATAGTGCCCAATTTACTGGAAGATTGAATCCCCACCTGCTCCCCATCTGAGCAGTCATAATTTTATCATTACAAATTTTGTGACTTCTACAATCTTTGCCCAATGCATAATGTCTTAGGCCTTGTAAATTCCCTTTACTCTAGGCAAGTTTGAGATACCTCTGGCATTAGGAAGTCTGTGTTTCTGAAAAGACAAAGTCGGCAAGGTTAATTTTACCTAAAGTAAGCATTTCTCCAAAACATAGCTTCTACTTTCTCATCATTGTATTAAGGTTTAGGAACAAGATTTAAAAATGACTTTCAACTCTCAGTCTGTCCTTTCAGTGCTGTGGGGGTAGTTAGAAGTCACAGACAGATTTTAGGGAGATCCTTTAATTGATAATTGGTTGAGAGAGTTTATCTATTGTCTAAAGATTTGAAGTAGTAGAAATAAATGCTTAAGTTAAGATAAAGGAGTTATGGGGACCAAGAGCCTAGTTATGTAGATGAAGTTTCATAGGTAGCAGCCCTCAGAGACAATAGATGGTAAAAGTCTCTTTTCAGACTTTAAATGTGTCAGATGCTTAGTTAACCTCTCCTAGATCCGGGAGAAGCCTAAAAAGAGAAGGCCTGGCTGCATTAATGGAGATTCTCTATAGAAGCAAATTTCTCACACAAAAGATGGCTTTGCAGGACCATTTCAACCTGCTGGCCCTGTGGCAACCATTTCAAAATATGTCAAAGAAATATATTTTGGGGTAAAATATTTTTACTTCCTTCAGAGTCTGCTACCTGTCATATGATGCTATGCCAGAGTTGAATTGGAAAGTAAGCCATGTTGTACTAGGCTAATTTTTAAAAGGCCCACCTAACAAGATTGTATGGGTTGTAGAGCATAACTCCCCAGACCTCTTCGATAGGAATTTGAGCAAAAGGAGAAAAAAGTTAAGAATTTAGTCCTCACCTACTTCAGAGGTTGCCCTGGTCTCTTTCCACCTAACTCACAACATCATATGAAGTCCTCCAGGCTAATTCCTCTCTTACAGGGACAGCTGCCAAAAGAAGGGCAGCACAATCAGCTTCAGGTGGACCCAGGGGTCCTACCAGGGTTACAGTGCTCTCAGCCATTTTGAGTTCAAAGGTTCAACACGTGGAGTAGTGGAGCAATGGCTCAGACACAGTGGAGAAACAGGAGGAAAATTGCTGCCTCAATTCTTATCTCTCTGGCAAAAGGGAGGTTATGAAAAACTGATTTCTGGGCACTGAACCATATAATAGTTAATCTCTTCTGTTACTTAACTGTGTTTCGCCAGAGAAACCACATCATATATCTGAATCACTTCTAGGAAGGAAAGGAGTAGGATTATTGGATCTCTGAGGCCCCTCTCCATGGTAGGGTTTTGACTGCTAATTCCAAAACACTTCTCTGCAAGCATCTATATGTCATAAATATTCTACAGATGGTGAAGGGATGTGCAGATTAGCTATTGTTATAGGACAATGAAACTTGCTGTTTTCTCCAAGTTTGGCATTGGAGGGAAAGACCAAGTGTCAGATGGCAGTTGCCAAGAATCTTCTCATTAAAAGTCAGGTTCTAAACCTTACATGCAAGTCTTGCAAAACATGTGCTCAAAAACCAGTTTTGCCAGGATAGACTATTATCCACCTCCAAGCCTTATAGGATAAGGCTAAAATTTAACCAGGGGTTTCCTCATGAGTGGGAAAATGCTTCCCCTTCATTTTAAGACAAATGAGCTGCATGAACAGGAACTTCAGAATAGCCACTCACACAAATTAGCAGGTGTCTCTGAAGTTTGAAGAAATCAGGAACTGCTATTCACATCTGAATAAAGTCCAAAGGCAAAAGCCATAGGGCTGAATTGAGAGGGGCAGAGATTTGAATTGTGAGTGGCCCATACTTCAAGCTAAGCCAGGTAAAGGTGTGTGAACATTTTCCATGGACCACATGTGTACGGCACAATAGGGAACCAGTGACAGGTCTCAAAGAGGTCTCTGCCAGAAAGAACTTCCCGAATGGGCGAGGTGATCGCCGCAGGAAGAGACTGAGGCAGGTGGAAGGAAGGTGGTTTAAGTAACCATCCAAAAAAACGTATTGCCTGAGGCAGTGGACCCTTAGAGATTCCTAGCAAGGAAATTTCTGAAGAGCCCACAAATAGTCCCCATGAGAAAGGGCCAGCAACGGCATGCCTATTCCCAGAATGTGAAGCCAAAATACATCCGTTCTATTGCAAAAGACCCTATCTGTCACTTTATCTCTCTTCTTAGCCATCCCTAGAAGGGCCAGAAACCACTACCAAGAAGGGATGGGAGGTGGACAAACAGAAGCCAAACACTGCCCTCCTCTCCCTTCCCCACTACAAGCTTCTCAGGATGAGGCTGTCACAAAGACGGGGGAGGGATGAAAAGTTTTTTAGTGACATTTTATTATTGAAAGGGTAGAGAGTCAAAATGGAGTCACTTTAGTCAAGAAGCAACCATTTTAAGCAGTCATTTTAACTGAGGCTTTTTTTTTCCACATGCTTTGCTAGTTAGTTATTCTTTGCTAGTTAGTTATTGTGCTCCAGACACACCCCACCCTCTAATCATTAGCCAAGGACAAACTCGACTTACCGGAGATAGCTATTGATAATTGTCTTGCAACATTTAAGTATATTTTGCATTAATTATTCTTTTATTCTAAGTATTTGTTTCCTGACAATGCAAGACCAAGCTAACCTTGCCTATTGTGTGATCAGCTACCCACCCGTGACTGCCCAATGACCCATCATCTGGGGTCGCAAGACTAAATGCCTTAACACCAAAGAAAGTAAGACTTGTGTTGTCACCACCCAAGAATGCAGTTGAAGATTTTTACTAGCCATGCTTCCTTATAGAAACTTTAAAAGCCCTCTCTCCTTAAAGCCTGTGCCATGCTTGCCTGTGAACATTGGCCCCTTTCTGTCTGTGGAAAGTGGAAAATAAACTTTTGTTTTTTGCAAATCTTTGCTTTATTTACTGACCTACCTTGCTCAGTTTACCCTTACAATTATGAAAATGTTCAAACATACAGGAAAGCTGAAAAATTTTACAGTGAGCATGTGTATATTCATCAGCTTCGCTTCTAACTTTATCACATACTTATTCATATATCCACCTCTCTATCTGTCCATTAATACACCTTCATTTTTATGCCTTTCAGAGTAAATTGCAAACATCGCTACCTAACATGCATTAACTAGATTTCATTTATTTTTCTTATTTTGTTGTAAAATTTACATACAGTGAAGTGTACAAATTGTAGTTATATATTTACTGAGTTTTGACAAATGCATACATATGTACAACCCAAAATTCTATCAAATAAAGAGCACTATTATAATCCCAACAAGTTCCCTCATTCCCTGCCTCAGTCAGTCCCCATATCTACACTCTTGGATTTTTTTTCCAGGGTAAATTAGTTTTGTCAATTTTAGAAATTCCATATAAATGGAATTATATTATGATAACTATTTAGTATAAGACTTCCTTCAGTCTGAAAAATATTTTTTATATTCATCCCTGTGATTGCACATAGCAATAATTCTCATTTTTATTGCTGAGTAGTACTTCATGGCATGAATTTATGGATACTAGAACTATTTCCAGTTTTTGACTATTATGATAAAATGCTGTATTCTTCTACAAGTGTTTTTTAACATATACTTTCACTAATCTTGGGAAAATGCTTAACAGTGAAATTACTGGATTTACAGATTAGATGTCTATTAGTTTTATTTAAAAATTCCAGAAATTTGGCAAAGTGGTTGTACTATTATACATTCTCATCAGCAATATAGGAAAGTTCAATTGCTCCACATCCTTGTCAGCATTTGGTGTTTAGTCTGCCCAAACGTAGCCATTTTGATGAGTGTGTGGTGGCATCTCATTGTGGTTTGAATTTGCATTTCCTTGATGACTAATGATATTGAACACTTTGTCCTTTATATGTATTATCTTTGCAAAGGGCCTCCTCATTTATTTTCCCCTTCTGGAGAATGTTTTATTATCTTCTTATTTTCAGGTTGTTAAAATTCTTTATATATTCTGAAACATGTCCTTTGTCAGAAAATCGATTTATAAATTATTTGTTCTTAGTCTGTGACTTGGTTCATTTTCTTCATGTGTCTTTGAATTTTCAGTTACTTTTAATTTAACAATTATTTTCTGCTACATTTTGTGTCCATTTTTGTAATTTGTATTTTTCAAAGACTTTGTTCATTTCATCTAAGTTGTAGCATTTGCCACCATAAAGTTTTGTTTATAATAGTCTCATTATTGTTTTCATATTTGTAGGATCTGTGATGATAATTCTACTTCTCTCTTATTTCTGATATTGAAAATTTGTATTTGCATTTTCTCTCTTTTCTCATGATAAAAATAACTATGGGCTTATTAATGTTGAATTTTTCAAAGAGCAAACTTTTGCCTTATTAATTTGCTCTATTATTTTGTCTTTTTTTCAGTTTGGTTGATCTCTAAACTTTTATCTTTATTGTTTCCTTCATACTATTTCCTTGGAGGTTTTGTTGTCTTTTTTTTTTTTCAATCTTCATTAAATGGACCTTTAGGTCATTGATTTTTAAAATTTTCTCTTTTTAAAAATTCAGTCTAAGTATGTATAGTTATAAATTTCCCTCTAGGCACAACTATAGCTGTATTCTACAAATGTTGATATACTGTATTTTCATTATTCTTCAGAGTAAAATATTTCCTGTTCTCCCTTGTGATTTCTTCTTTAGCCTGGATTTTATTTAATCTCCAAATACTGGAGGCTTTCCTTGATATATTATTTGTTAATTTCTATTTTAACATTATTACGGTCAGAAAACGTATACTGTATGACTTCAAGTTGATTTAATCTATCTAGTCTTTTTTATGAACCAGCATGTGATCTATACTGATGAATACTGTGTGTACTTGAAAAGTACATGTATTCTGTGGTTATTGTCTGCAGTCATCTATAGGTTAGTTTAAGATGGTTGACAGTTTTGTTCAGATCATCTGTGTTAGGTCAGGCCTGACAAGAGGTCTATGATCCATTGCCACGTGAAACATGCAAAGAATTGCTCAGAAGTTAGATTGAAAAATATAGCTTATTTAGAAAGTACATGAGAGAGAAAGAGAGAGAGGAGATTCATCTCCCCAAGTTGAGGAGGGAGGGCAAAGCTTAGGAAAACATGGCTAGACCAAAGCTTAGTAAAGCAATGGCAAATGACTGCCTGGGGTTGAATGCCTTTAATCCTTCCCTTTGATGGGGGAAGGTTGTTATGGTGATTGGGTGGTGGTCTGTTTCATGTCATCACAAGGGGTAGGTAAGCAAAGGTACTGATATCACAAAGATGAACAGCAGGCAGATGGGTAGGCCAGTCACATGACCATAGTCAAGGTGATGGGGTCTGTCATGAAGGGCACAAAGGGTTGATTAGTTTAACTTGGATTCTTATGGGTGGAGGCAAATATTGGAATAGAAAATCTAATTAAGTCTAACATCTAGGATCTACCATAAACTCAAACATGCTGCAAAGAAAAAAGCAAACAGCCACATTATAGAGTGAGCAAAAGATATGAATAGACACTTCTCAAAAGAAGACATATGAGCAGCCAACAGATACATGAAAAAAATCTCAGCCTCCCTAGTCATCAAAGAAATGCAAATTAAAACCACACTGAGATACCACCTAACTCCAGTCAGGATGGCCACTATCAATAACTCAAAAACAACAGATGCTGGAGAGGATGCAGGGAAAAGGGATCTACACTGTTGGTGGGAGTGTAAACTAGTACAACCTCTGTGGCAAACAGTTTGGCAATTCTTAAAAGATCTAAAAATTGACCTTCCATACAACCCTGCAATCCCCCTACTAGGGATATACCCCGAGGAACTCAAATCATTCTGTGAAAAAGATATCTGCACACACATGTTTATTGCAGTGTTGTTCACAATAGCAAAAACATGGAACCAACTGTACTGCCCATTGAAAGAGGATTGGATTTTTAAAAAGTGATACATATACATGATGGAATATTGTACAGTCATAAAGATGGACAAAATTATGAAGTTCACAGCAACTTGAATGGACTTAGCATCTACAATACTAAGTGATCTATCACAGAAACAAAGAATTGAGCATCACATGCTCTTTCTAATAAGTGGACCTTGAACAATTATCATAACAGTATAAGAAAAGGACTGTCAGTAGTGAGAAATTGCTGGGGAGGGGCAGGATTGGCAGTAGTGGGATTCTGCTGGGGGAGGGCTACAACAAGAGTACCTGTATAATGAACATTTGTATACTTAACCCTAATTATACCCCACATCTTTAAAATAAAAAATAAGAAAAAAGAAAAGCTAATTAATACAAAACAAGCTGTGGAGGATTTGTAAAATAAATCAATAGCTACCTCTGAGAAGCCAGTTCTGTCCTGGATTAGAGGGCAGGCTAAGTAATGTTAAGAAAATATGACAGAACTAGTCAGTGTCAAGATAGCTGAGCTTGAGCTTAAGATTTTTTTCATTCAATCATTCCATTTTGGCATTTACAACCTTTCAATCTATATATTTACTAATATTTTGTCTAGTTCACCTATCAATTACTTGAGAGATGGTTACTAAAATCACCAATGAAAATTGTAGTTATCTTTCACCCCTTTTGTTTTGCTTTAGTTTCATGCAGAATGAAGCTCTGATATTAGGTTCTCACATTCTTAAATATATCTTCCTGATGAATTGACTCATATTATCATGAAATATCTTGTCTTTATCTCTGGCCATATCTTTGACTTGTAGCATAATTTATCTGATATTAATATAGCTACTTCAGGCTTCTATTATTTACTGTTTGCATAGTATATCTTTTTAAATGTACTTATTAAACCTACCTATATTTTTCTATTTTTTTCTATTTAAAGTGAATATTTTATATACAGCATATAATTGGATCTTGGAGGTTGTTAAATCAATTCTGGCAATTGCTTTATTTTAATTGGAGTGTGTTGTTCATTAACATTTAATGTTATTAAATATTGATTTGTTGGTGATTGAATGATGCAATTGGATTTAGGCCTCTCATTTTATTATTTGTTTTACTATTTTGTTTGTTTTCTGTTAGTCATCTCATTCCCCTCACTTTTTTCCTGACTGCTTTTGGATTATTTAAATATTTTAATAATTCTATTTTAACTTATCCATTGACTTTTTTATAAATATAGGTTAAGTATCCCTTATCCAAAATAATTGGGAGTAGAAATAATTCAGAGTTTGAATTTTTTTAGATTTTGAAATATTTGCCTATATGTAAAGAGATCTTAAAAACAGAAATGAAGTTTACACACAAAATTTATTCATGTTTCATATATACCTTATACACATAGCCTGAATGTAATTTTATATCATATTTTTAATAATTTTATGAATGAAACAAAGTTCATATGCATTGAACCATCAGAAAGCAAAGACATCACTATTTCAGCCACCCGTGTGGATAGATGTTGGATTTTGGAGCATTTCAGATTCAGGTTTTCTGATTAAGAATTCTCACTCTGTACCTCCTTTTATTATTTCTATGTAATTATTCTTTGATTATTCTATGTATTAAAATATGTAAAAAAGGGTGATGTTAAATTGGATGAGAATTGAACTCTGAAATTAAACTAGACAGAATTTCTTAACACCTAAAATTACTCAGAGGAATATGGAATGTGAAAGCCTTTATTCAATAGATGGGTAAGAATAAGTCCACACAGCAACTGTGAAGAAGTAGAGGGAGGGAAATAGCATTTGATTGCTTCTTACCACATCCAGCACACTCAATAAACTTTTTATACTGTTCTTGTTATTGTTTTCCTATTATTATTACAATCATTGCACTTTTTCTCAGATGAAAAGGTAAGAGTGGTAGGAGCTGTTTGTGAGCAAATAGAGAGACTGGGAGTTGCCTCTAGGCCACCATGTATCACTTGAGAAATACAGTCAGCATGATGGTTTTTCACACAGGGAATTGGGAAGGTTTTGCCTCTATTATGTTTCCTATTATGTTCTGGATAGAAAATAAATTTTTCTCTCTGTGAGAACCTGCTAGACATATTTGAGAACAATGCCAGCTCCAAAGGAAAACCTGATATGAGTGGAAATGTATTGTTTCATTTTTCTTTTTCACATTTTCCTTTTCTAGGAGCTGAGGTAAGAGGAGAAAGAAGTGAAGAACTATTGATATGTGCAACAATGTGGTTGACTATCAAAAACATGTTGTTGACTGAAAGAAGCCTTATACCAAAGAGCGATCGCAATATTATTGCATTTATAGGGAATTCTAAAATCTATACTGGAGAAATATTCAAGGGCATAGGGTTGGAGATTGACTAAAAGGGGGCATGAAGGAATTTTCTAATTTCTGCTATGGTCTAAACTCTGTGCTTTGGACTTGATACACACTATTTCATTCAACCTTCAAAACTACCTATCAGGTAGTTACTATTACTTCCTTCACTTTATACAGAGCATAAAGTTCAGAGAATCTCAATACTGTGCCCTACGCCTACTTAGAAGTCACCAGTTCATTAGAAACTTTAAATAAAGAATTTTGAATAATAAAATAGACCAACAAAATACCAATGTAAATAGTACTTCTGGTACTCTTTCTTAAGAATTCTTTCCTGATGTCTGCAGACATTTACAAGAATGTTTTCTACAACATTATTGAAAATAATGGAAAACTAAGTCAGGCACAGTGGCTCAAGCTTGTAATCCCAACACTTTGGGGGACAGGGGTTCGAGACCAGCCTAGGCAACTTGGCAAACCCTCGTCTCTACAATAAATCAAAAAATTAGTGGGACATGGTGGTGCAAGTGCTCCAGCTACTTGGAAGGCTGAGGTGGAAGAATCACCTGAACCCGGTAGGGTGAAGCTGCAGCAGCTGTGAGCATGCCACTGCACTCCAGTCTGGGAGACAAAATGAGACTCTAACTCAAAAATAATAATAATAAAATAAAATAAAATAATGGAAAATTAAAGAAACCTAAATGCTCATAATGAGAAGTGTTAGATTAGTTACAATATTTTTCTATTATAGAATACTGTGCTGATGTTGACATATCAGCACATATAACATTAAGTTTTAAAAAAATCACATCCAACTTCTGCTTGTGCGCCCAAGGAAATGTGTTCAAGAATATTTCTTGCATTTGTGCATCAACATAAATATGAAGGAAAAAGTAGAAGTTGTCTACATGGCTATTTATTAGTGAAGGGGGAGAAGAATGGAGACTTGTACTTTCTATATGTTTTGTTATCATATGTCTTTGTGTCTAACTAGAATAATTTTCATTAATGTATCTTAAATTCTACATGATTACTAGGTAAGAAGACAATAGAGCTGCTTTAATAAGAATACTTCCCATTACAACTGATTTTTACAGCCAGAATCTTCCCAGGTTCTGGAGAAGGGAATCACTAGAACTGAAAGGCAGGAATATTGCCATCAGGGGGAGGGGTAGAGTTGGAGAACATGGACCTCAAGGGTCTGATCCATTAGCAACCCTGAGTAGCAACTTCAAGAAACCTTGCATTTTGTCAGCTCTTAATAAATGAGTTTAATTGAAAAACCCATGACAGTTGGGAATTAGAATTAAAGGTTGCATTTATCACCAATAATAAGGTTTATGTAAAATATAAACTAAAAGATGCCATTTGACACTCATATGATTGGCAAAAATTTTAAAGCCTAACAATATTAAGTGAATCCCAAAACAAACAAGCTTCCCAGTATTGCTTGTGGGAATACAAATTGTTATAAGTACTTTAAACAATTTGTTAATTCCTAGTAATAAACAAAGGCAAGCCTGCCCTACAATTTAGCAATCCCACTTCTAAGGAACATAGTAAGAGAGATTCTTACCAAGAAACCAATACAGGAATGTACAGGACATTATTGCTGGTAATTGTTCAATGTGGTATTTCCATATGGTAAAATTATTCAGTAGGGAAATTAAATAGACCAGAGCTTCACATTTCAAAATGACTAAATCTTGAAAAGATAAAATTGAGCATGGGAAGCGTCAACTGTATCTGTAATGGTTTTTTTGTTTGTTTGTTTGTTTTTTGCCAAAAAAAAAAATGCAGGGGCAGTAGACAGCAAAAGTTAAAGAATTTAAAATATACATAGGAAAATATCAATATTTTAAAATTTTCTCTACTGGGTATATGATTGTTTGTTATATTTTTCTCTGTCTTTTCTGTATGTTTGAAGTATTTAAATAATAAGGACAAAGAGGAAAGGCATAGGAAAGAATATTCTGAGAAAATACATCAAAATGTTAACGATTATCATCTCTAACTGGCAAGATTCTAAATGACCTTAATTTTCCTTTTTATATTCTTATATATGTTCTAATTGCTCTATATTAAATATGTATTTCATTTCTAACAATTAAGATGAATTATTTTAAAAGCCATAAATACAATTTTTTCATGACATATGGTGAAACTATATGAAATATAGACACGACAAAAATAACTAGAGTTAAACCACGATATTAAGAGTTGCTGACATTTGGTTGGGGCTATGGGTAATTTTTTTCTTCACTTTATTTCTAAACACCAATTTTTCTATAGTGAGAAAATAAAATGTTTGTGAAAGTTGGGTTAACTAAAAGGTTATAGGTTTTAAATGAAAAGAAATTCAAATAATTTTTCCAACCTTATAAAATGCTTATATTCCTAAAGATGGACTAAGCTGTTGACTAAGTTACAAAAAGATGTGGTTTTTAAGAAAAATTGAGTTAGAGTTAAATAATTTTTAAATGAAATCTGTCACAATATTGTAATTTGTATTGATAGTCCATGTTTGCTAGCTCTGCTAATCAGAATATTAAGCTAAATAGTGTATGCCATTCCATAAATAAATTCTGTGAATAGAGATTATGGAGAAAGGGGAACACAAAGGTTGTAAGTGGCCTAGTGACCTGAACTGTTTCCAGTGAGAGGGAAGCATCAGAGTCATTTAATCAATGCAGTGTCTTTTATAAATCTTCAGGAAATCTCCTAGGAAACCTTTAAGGAGATGGATTTCTTATTACTTCTGATATATGTTCCAATTAAATTTTTAGCATTGCCCTCATGAGACTGCCCAGCCTAAAAGATGGAAGACGTGATTCCAACCCACTGACGCCCATCATCTATAAGATTCTTGCTTGTTGAGGAGGCCATGACCAGGCTGTTGACTGAAATCTGTAACTAAAATGATGACATTGCCCCAGCAATCATGAGACTGCCCTAGAATCAATGCAAAGCTCTGGCAACCTTATAATTTCTATATGCCTAGGCAGATAGGTGTCTTCAAATATAAGAGCAATATCATTTTCTGGAGAAAAAAGACTCTAGGAAAATTCTGCAATTGTCTCATCTGCCCCTCCCTCTCTTTCTACCCCAGTTAATAACAGTCAGATCCAAGCAAGCAGACACCCTAACTCCTACAACTGAGGTTGCCCACGATGTGTGTTAGATGACACGTTTTATAAAGCACATATGCAAACAATTGTCTAATGGGATCTGAACAGCAATAACTCAGGCAGAAAAATCAGGGATTAGTGCCACAAAGTGTACCAATAGAAAATAGGAGGCTTAGAGAGTTTAAGCAACTTTCCAAGGTTACCTTTGCTGTTGATAAGTCAAAGTGACCTCAGACAAGCTGAGAAAATGATAAAATGAAAGCAAGGAGGTTTCAGAGACAGAAAAGCAAATGAAGTCATGAATTTTGAAGCTTACGTATTTTTTAGCCCTTTCTCTTTTGCACTATTTTGGGTAAACTAATTAGACACTACGAACTCATTCCCACCCACATTTTTGCCTAGGAAATGCAGCTGACCCCTTATCTAGTTATGTAAGGTCCTCCCATGCTCTCCTCTTTCACTTTGCTTTCTCAATGCGCATATAAGACCTACAAGTTCTTTTTTGCCCCCAAGATTATGCAGCTTTCTGCTCAGCTAATTACCCCCAACAGAAAAATGATCTTTCCGCATACTCGGAGATATATGGTAATCAAGCAACTAAATGCCCCTTTTGCTAATGACATGTTTCTTCAATATGTTCAAATGAGAGGCTCATCGGAAATTATTCACTTTCTTCTGAGTTGCAAAGGAAAATGAAAGGCAAATTATAAGCACGTGTTTGCAAAGAACCCATTCCACTGAATTAATTTGCTATCCACAGAGATATTGACAACTAGCTCCTTCCTCTTGCCTTTTCACTTACCAGGTGGAAATGATTACAGACTTAATTTATTTGAGGGGTTATTTAGGTTGGAGATGGCACCTTTGTAATGTGGAAGGCATAATGTCTACCAGAGAGAATAAAAGAACAATAGCTTCCAGTGTTTCACAGTGGAGAGAGACAGGAGAGTGTTGGGTTTAAAAGGAATTCAGGCCATCCCTCTGATTTTCGACATGAAGAAACTGAGGCCCAAAGAGGTTAGGAGGTTGACCAACAGCAGCTGGTTAGTTTGTAGCAGAGATGAAATTACAAACCAAGTATTGCAACACCTGGCCTCTCTCTTCCTCCCCTCCATTCTGCTGCCAGCAGTGTCAGTGGCAAATAAAAGCCAGTTCAGTCAAACATGGCCTCAGGGAGGAACACTTAGGACAAAGCACCAATGCACACTTGCAATTTTCTGCAAATTCCTTAAGTACACAGCTTTATTCATTCACAGAAGCTGCCCCACTCAGACATAGCCCAACACACACACTGTCTAACAGAGATAATCCATCATTATCCGAACGCATTTCAGGGCAGCCAGTTTCAGCCAGAGTAAAGAACAGAGAGAGGCAGAGTCAAGGACAGTATAGAAGGAGCCCCTCTCCTTCACTCCCCAGCCCCCCACCCTCTCCCATCAGCCAAGATAGATCCACTTTCATTACATTTCTCTTTGATGCAAAATCCAGAAATCTTGGTCAGGCAGCTCTTCTTATCAAATCTGTTCTTAATAACCCCTTTTTATCAAACTTCATCTGATAGAACCAAAATATGTTTGATCTTAGTATAAAATACGCTTATCAGTCCTGCTAAAATGGCACTGCCCAAAAGTGAATAGTGTTAAGAGCAAAGTCTCTAGAGCCAGAAGGAAATTCCTTTAAATCCCAAATCCATCACTTTCTAGCCATGCTGCCTTGCCCAATTCATTCTCATTAAACAATATCTTACTGAGCACACCAGACTGTAGGGAGGCAGACAGAGAGGATCCTGCCTTCCCTGGCTTCAATCTTCAGAGGCAGAGCTGGACACAAACACATCAACTACCCACGTTGATATAAAGGGTTAACTGGTACAAGGGTTGTGAAGGGAGGTTCTTGGAACCATGTGAGCACCCAGAAGAAGTGTTTGCCCTAGTTACAAAGGTCAGGAAGACTTCCCTTAGAAAGGGTAGCTGGAGCTGAGATCAGAAGCACGAGGGGGAGATAAGTAGGTAAAGTGAGAAGGACCCAGCAAGCCACACAAAGGCATGATGCTGGGGCACCACAGCCTGTCACAGACATTGAGTCTGTGCTGTACACAGCAAAGACAAGGGGAACATGGTGAGGTTGGAGAAAGGAAAAAGGGCCTGTGGCCATGGTAAGGAGGTTTGTGCTTATTCTAACGGGGGTTGCGAGGTCCAAGGTAGGATCTGACCCGAGCATAGAGAATGGACTGGAGGGCAGTTTGGACACAGGAGGCCAGGAGGTAATTATACAAGAATTGTGATGATAACGCTAATGGAAAGAGGAAACAGAATCTAGGCGATATTTAAGAACTAAAATCAACAGGGCTGAATAATAAACTGGACATTGAAAGTAAGAGAAATGGATGTATCAAAGCTAATTCGTAGGACCTTGACTTGTGTAACTGGATAGGTGGTGGTACCATTCTTTGAAAAACAGAATTCAAGAAAGGTTGACCTAAACCTCTGAACCTCAGTTTTCTCATCTGTAAAATGTATTAGTAACACCTCTATTGCCATGTTCTTGAAAGCACTAGAAAAAGCTCCTCGAAAATGACTGGTATATGGTACTCCCCCAAATAAATGGTAGCTATCCTTATAGGCTTCTCTTTCTTGATCTGATTGCAAATTCAGGATCTTAGATATTCGTTTCTTTTCACTCTCTTCTCTGACCCTCTATCAAATTGCCGGCTTACTGATCTAATCACCCTAAATAGTCTGTAATATGACATACTAGTAAAATAGGCAAGGTAGCAATTGCTCTCATAAACTGATTGCTGTAAATGTCACTGCTAGAGTGCAGCTCACAGTGACTTGCTTGGCTGTTCAAGAAAAAACATCGATTGCAAATTCTGTTCCCATTATTAGCCAAGTGTTCATGCACAAATGCATCTATTAACCAAGAGTGTAGAGCTGAGTCATTTAAGGGGAATGGGGAAACACCCATATGGAAGGGAGAAAAAAGTAACATGTAAACAGCATTTCAAAGCTTATAAAGCCCCTCACACATACTATATAAATGGGACCTCACACTGGGTGTGGGGGTGGGGATGAGTGGGAGGAGGTTATTTTCATTATTATTTTCATAAGTAAGATTAACTTAGACAAAGTAACTTGCTCAGCCTTACAAAACAAGGAAGTAATACACTTCTGCGACTGAAATAAGTCTTGGAGCTCCCCATTCTACTACATATCTATCAAAATCCCCCACCTGCCAACATTAAGCCACACAACATAACCATAAATGTCATGCAGCCACTAAACAGAAGGGCAGAGGGGGCAAGGTCAAAACTCATTTGAATTGTCAATATTTTATCAGTTCATTGTTATTTTTATGGTGGTCATTAATAAATAAAATATGTTGAGCACTTACTACATGCCAGGCCAAATGTTAAACACTTCATGTATGCTGTCTCACTGAATCTTTCCTTCCAGCATAGGTGCCTTTATAAATCAGAATGAAAAAGGCACAGATGAAAAAGTGGAGGCTTAGAAAGCTTAAGTCGCTTGCCTTGCTTCTACATCCTGGCCTCTTTCCAAAGCCACTCTACTAAATTGGAGTGAATCTGTGGGACATACTGTATTCACAGCAGAGTCAAAAACCAGTAAGGCAAAGATAATGAGTAATTTCAAGTTCTCCTGGGTTTTGGGGAGATTCACACAATATCTCCCATTATCCTAAAAGAAAAGCACTTAATCTAGTCTCACCCATTCTATGAGCAAACATATAGGAACCCCCACCTGGGCCAGATACCATTCTAAGTGCTCTGTAATGTATAGAACATTCGTGTGTGTGTGTGTGTGTGTGTGTGTGTGTGTGTGTGTGTGTGTATGTGTGTAGAACATTCACTTCTCAAATTCTGATCCTCAGTCAGCCCCTTGCTGACTAAATAACCTTGGGCAAGTGACTTAGCAGCTCAGACACTCAATTTAACAGTCTGTGAAATGGGAGAGAAAATAGTTCCAGCACCATAAGGTAAATAGGACCCACGTGTGTAAAACCCTTTTCATAGTCCCTGGTACATGGTTGGTACTCCACACATATTAGCGATGATCATTTCTTATTTTGATGATCCTTGGGGTAGTAAGATAGAGGTTAACTTCGTTCTACAGAGAGGAAGCTGATTTCAAGACAGTGTTTTGTGTATTCTCACACAGCATGTAAATGATGGAACAAAGATAAGAAAGCAAGTCTTCCAAATGAACCGATTCTTGTTAAAGCCTCCCACAGCTCTCTGAGGAGGGTGGGTCTTGGTAGCTGCAGGAAGCTGAAAATAATCATAAAAGGTTGAAAGATCAAAAGACCTGAGGATGATCCAGAAGTGAGAAAAAAGAATAAAGGAATAGAGGCATGCAGGGGAAGGTCAGAGAAGGGTTGGGTGAAGAAGGAAGGGCCAGGGAGTAAGGGAATATGTTCAAAGGAATTTGAGAAATTTGCTCCGGGATTCACAATGTGAACTCCCTCTTCTTTCTACCTTTACAATCTTCATAAAAATCTACATGATGTATAAATGCTTGGGTGTGTCTATAAACTGTAAGAAAGAGCTGATCCTCCTATAAAAAAAACATTGGTGAGGAGGGACAAAGAGTACACAGCAGGGCAGCCGCCATCTGGACATTCTCAGAGGAAAGCAATGGGCCCCATGCTGTATGCTGAGTAAAAGAGAGGAAAGGCATTATAGAATTAGGCTGTATTTATTAGGTGTTGTTGCAAATAAAAAGAATGAGGCGAGGGAGGACATTACCCAATTCTACACAATTGGAGAAAATCTGAGAAACAGTTTAGGCTTCCAGGATACCGTTCTTAATCTAACTAGTTTATAATGGGGACCCAGATCTTTCATTTAGAGAGCCAGGTAGCCACCCTGCCCCAGTGCATACATATGCACACTCCCTGATAATCCTTGAAGGAATATGGTTGATTTAGAAAGGAGGAGGCCAGGAGTAGGACTGGAGAAACTTCATGATTGTTACTACTGTTTTTCTCCATCCTAATTATAAGCAAACCAGAGATTTTCTTATAGCACACTGAGAAATCATCTTTAGTTCTGTCTTTTGCTCCATGCCAAAAGTATAACTGATTTAAAACAGAATCTGTACTAGCCACATGTTTGCTGAAGTTTAAATACCTGGATTATTGTCTTTTAAAATAATATTTGCTAAGGTATCATTTGCTTTTATGCTTCTTGATCTGGGCATAGTAATTATTGCTTCTACCTTCTAGTAGTAGGTAGCAAGAGAAATGGGAAGGAGAGGCAAGGGTGGGGAGGAGGGGGGAGGCAGTCAGGGAAGAAAACTGGATTAAGGAAGTTGGTCTTAGTCCTTAGAAGACTGAACAACCACAACCATACATGCTTCTTTGGAAGAAGGCAGTCTCCTGGGTGTTCCGTTCACCCTCCCTTCTCTCCCTATGCCTCACCACCCCCAATCAAAACAAAAGATTAGATGGGGTGGGAGAAAGGTAATGGCATTTGAAGTCAATGATGTGAGTGTGAGTCGCCCAACTTCTGCCATTGATTAATTGTGTGACTGTAAACAGAAACCTCTCCCTTCTGACTTCCCTTCCTCTCACCTATGAAATAAGGTCATGAGTAATGTCCATAAGATACACTAGACATGGACCTTCCACATGACCCAGCAGGTCCCTTACTGGGAATATACCCAGAGGAACTCAAATCATTCTACAAAAAAGATACTTGCACATGCATGTTTATTGCAGCAGTATTCACAATAGCAAAAACATGGAACCAACTGTGCTGCCCATC